>NC_142687.1:80794848-81097878 GCF_056320005.1 Nelumbo lutea
TGCGGTAATGGTGATGCTGACTCTTGACAATGCATTTATTTACTGGAATATAACTGCCGTATTTTTCCTTCTTAGAACTTCCAGGGGTTTTTAAATGACTTGCAAGATTGGGAGCTATCGCTGAAAGAGAAAGACAAAAAATTGAGAGCTCAAACTTCGGAAGAGACAAAGGTAGTAACTCTATTTCGATCCCCTCAACCTCAAGCCTAAAAGTTGTCTATTTTCAACGTACCATTTGAATATGTTGAACTTTCCCACAACTTTCTGTTTGTTTCTTATTTTCTATCAAACCAAACACAGCTTTGGGTAACAGACTTGTCCTATTATTTCGAGATGCTCTTTTTTATTCTTTAACAAATTCATGCATGCCATGTCTTGCTTGCGTGATTCAATAGATATCAAATTGTCTAGCTTTTTTCTACAATGCTATGTACTTTTACGCATTTAAGTAGATTAGTGTTACATCTTGACAATATGAGGGGAACTAAATTGTTGGATTTTAGTCTCATTAGGGATTAAATCCAGTGAGGTTTGATTGATCAATTACATGAAAAACACACCTGCTCGAAAATAGTTTTTTCTCTTACTAAATCCAGTTTTCAACTTATCCCACGTTGAAAATTACTAAACTTGTTTTGAGTTTTTAAATATGAGCTTATTTACACTCTTTAGAATATAAGAGGAGAGTATGGAGGTTTGCTACAGGCACTTTAGAGGCACACTTTGCTCGCACCTGTGTGGTCCGCGTAAGGCAACTTTGACTTTTCTGCGATATTACATCAACGGTGATGATTCAATCGGGTGTGATCAAGAGGCACTATTCAAAATTAACAATCATTAACTGTTAATTGCCTTTTAACAGTCACAATGTTTGAAATTGTGACTATTCAAAGAATTTTTTTTGAACCAACATGTTTCTCTGCTCCATGACTCTTCAGAAATTATTTAAGGAGCGTGAATCAAGCAAATGAACACAAGTTTTTCGAAAATTCATTATTGCCTCTCTTAGTTCGGTCTGCTACTGTTTTGTAGAAGGTTTATTCGGACTCTTTGACTTTGCTGGTTGTAGATTCTCGCCCAATGCTCTGTTGTATCTTGGGAACGAAACCACAAACTCAGTAAAATTGAGTGAGGGCAAATAACATTCTAAATATAGTGTCTTCAAACACACCTTAGAGCTTCTCCTCCAAGTTTTTGTGACCCCTTTTTCCCAACATAAATCCTATATGATGACTCAGGGGAGTATTGAAAATAGTCTAAAGAACAGAATGGTTGTGTAGGCGACAGTAATTTACTTGTACACCAACTCCTTGGAGGAGGATAAGATTGAGATTAGACACATGCTTCTTGTTCTTTGGGGTTGAGTTATATAAGAGAAATTGATGTCAAGTGTATGTTGTTTCATTTAAATGACTGATATCATGGGCATATTGTATGCCAACTCCTTAGAGGAGGATAAGATTGAGATAAGACATATGCTTCTTGTTCTTTGGGATTGAGTTATATAGGAGAAATTGATGTCAAGTGTATGTTGCTTCACTTAAATGACTGATATCAAGGGCATGATTCTTATGTAGCAAGTCTCAATGAAGTGTAAAAGGTTTTCAGTTATGCAATATTCTATTTGATTGCTGGGACTTAGGCCCGTTTGGTTCACGGGAATAGGGGTCTGGAATCGGAATCGGAATGGACTATTCCAATTCCAATTGTTTGGTTGGACAGAATTGGAATCCCATTCCCATTTCTACTGGAAAGGCATTCCCCCATTTAAGGGAATGGCCACTCCTTGCTTCTCCCTTGGGAATGAAATCCCATTCCTGCTAATTCTAATTCCCATTCTCATTCCTGTATGAACCAAATAGACTATGGGAATGGACTCTTCCAATTCCGGAGGATTTCGATTCCAATTCCAACTGCAAGCCAAGTGGACCCTTACATATTTTGAGCAGTAAGTATCATCTGGGCCAGTTAATGTTTTAAAAGGCAGAGGTGGAGGCATGGGGATGCCACTAGTTGGTTTTAAATTTAACAATGGTCTTGTAAATGCATGTTTTTGACATAGGACATCTCAAGGTGTGAGACATATGCTTTGTACTTTTTGTTTTGAGCCTCAAGGCTTTTTCCTTTGGTCTCATGATTCTTGTCCTGTGGCAGGTTTCAAGGCTTAAGCCTCACTTACCTTTTAGAACACTGAAGACAATTAACAAGATAGATAAAGAAATGGATTTGGATATTGGCCAATTATTTTCACCAAGCAAGGAAGTAATGCAATCTGAGGATTTTTTTTAATGAATAACAAATCAGGAAAAGGGTGATTATCCGTGGTTGATCAATATAGATTAATGTGATTTTATTTAGACAAAAAGTAGGAGGTACAATTGATATCATTCCTTGGATAATATGAATCAGCTTCACTAAAAATTTAAACTTTCTCAATGCACAACGTTAGTAATTTTCACTTCCCTAATAGAAACACAATACAAATATTCCCCATTAACATCCTCTGTAGCAAGTATGCCTTTTAAGGAGGTTGCACATTTTTACATCCATCTAAATGAAGTGTTCATGCTGGATCTGATAGGTGTAAGTATGTCTAAACTAGCAGTTTCCTCCTTCAACCAACCAATTATCACTTAGGAGACTTCTTCAATCTTCAGTCCCTCAGGTCTACAGAGAGTGCCGACCTCTGTTCTTGGAGTACAAAAGCAGCTCAGCTGAAATTGAGTTCCTATTTGTCAATATGATTAGGGTTCAAGTATGTCAGCAATATTTCACCATCTTGATTTCTAAAGACCACTCCTTATCCCAATCTTCCTCGGCTTCCTAGGCTACAGCCATTAAAGGCTTGATTTGATTATTTTGAGGAGATTGGGAAGGATGAGATATCATTGTCAAGGCTTGGGGGGAGGCTGCCACATCCTAGTGCTGAATATTTTCATCATTGTCGCTGCTGAATATCCAGAATTACTCTAGTGTTTGCAGCCAATTTGCTTCTTTTACTGAAATGTTTTCAATTAAAGGTGCATCAACATGGCTGATTTATCAAATATTCTGGCATTTCTTTTTTTCCCACTACCATACGACCGCAGCTCTAAGAGATCTCCACATGATCTTTCCCTCATCTTCTTGGGGGATAGAAAAGCTAAGGTCTCATGAGGCTACAGATCCTGTCTGGCAGAGTCCATCTAACATAAAAAAGAAATAAAGTTTGTTGCAGAAATAACTAAGCTTGGAGAAAGAAAAAGGACATGTCTAAGCTACGGTTCTGACTAGTATTGTGTTTTTCATTTTGGACTTCCTCAAAATTGTTGCCATACTTCTAACATTAAACAAATACATGCTTTGTTGCTTGAATATGCTTGTTACGATGTGTTTCATCTCTTTCCATGCCATACAATTAGTGCTTTCAACCCGATATCTTCAGTGTGTCAGTTTTCATGTTATAAGAATCTACTCTTATAGTCCCCTCTTTCAATAATATTATTGCTGTTGTTTCCTAATGCTAACCTTATGATTTACTAGGCTCTCCCTACCCAGAGAGTAGGTATGAAAAATGCAAGTCAACTTTCTAGTGAACCTGGAATTGGTGGGAGAGGAAGACAATTAAAAGAACAGGCAAGTGGAACCTCACCATTAATCTAAGCAGAGTTCAGTGCCTCTTTCATGCACTTACTTTTGTCTGCTTAAAAATCCTTAAAATCTCTGTGCCACCACTTGAGGTATGATATTCGTTATTGATATTACAATTATAACTTATGGTATTCTGATGGAAATTACTTGAAGGTGTTTTCCCCTCAGAATACTGCAGCGGTAGGCAGAGTTAAAGGGCCAGGGGGAGAAAGTCCGTCAGTTCATTATTCAAGAAATAGCGAGTATAGATTTGACTTCTCAAGAAACTTTGATGCAGTTAACAAATTATCAAGCAGCTACTTGAATGCAGAAGACTCTCCAGACGCTACTTCAGAGAAAGAGCTGGTATAATTTGTATCTTGTTGATGTTATTTTGATGATGTATAATGTCATTCAGAGGTGAGCTAATACAGTGTTAAGTCTGGATTATTATCATATATGTAGGGCAATGAATATTTTAAGCAGAAGAAGTTCAATGAAGCGATTGATTGCTATTCAAGAAGCATTGCATTAATGCCTACTGCAGTAGCTTATGCAAATAGAGCCATGGCCTACCTCAAAATCAAAAGGCAAGTGATTGCTTTTCTGATTGCATACATAAATTGTACATTCAAAAAATATTTCTTTCCCCATATGTCACTGTGCAAAAAAATGCATGATATCTGGGTGCTATAGTTAGTTAATCCTACCTAATTGTTTCTTTCTTTTCCTTTTTTGATCATTTAATCCGATCTCAGTTTGTTTGTCCTACTTTACTAGATTGTCAAGATAGAAAGTTAAACAAAAAAAGCATGATCTCTTTCCAGTTATACCATTTCAGAAATCAGAATTTAATGTTTGTTCTTTTTAATTTAATTTTTCTGGTTGTTTAGATTTGAAGAAGCTGAAGATGACTGCACAGAGGCCTTAAATTTAGATGATCGTTACATCAAAGCATATTCACGACGTGCAACAGCCAGAAAAGAACTTGGTAAACTTAAAGCAGCCATTGAAGGTATATGTGTTTTATATTATTGATGTTGAATGTACTAAGTGTGGTAGGGCCATCTCTAGTTTTTCCAGTATTATGAACTAAAACATACATACTAATTGTAGATGCTGAGTTTGCCCTGCGTCTAGAGCCTAATAACCAAGAACTGAAGAAGCAGTATGCTGAGTCTAAAGCTTTGTATGATAAGGTGAGAACTCACCAAGAATTTCCATATATTGAAATCCTCAAATTCTTATTCTGGTGTCTATCTAATTTCATGTATAAAATCATGACTTGAAAGTGCATAAAACCGAAAGTATAATGTGTTGAAGATCTTCTAGTTTCCATTTTGATTTTTTATCTACATAATCTCAAGTTCAAAAACAGTGCAGTTGACCTCATCAGGGAGAAACTTTGAACCATTTATTCCAATGAGGATCAATGTTTTAAAAAACCAACCCTGGCATTTAGCCGGAGAGCTTTCTGGATTACCAGTTCAGCGGTTCAACTGGTCAGTTCATCCATTGTAATAATCAAAACTGCCAAAGAAGGAACTTTAGTCAGGTGTCTGCATTGCTAATTATCAGGATCATGAGACTGCTGATTGCTCTCATTAACTTTTTGGATGATGTGTTTGTCAACCCTAAGATGTCAGCAATAGAGTTTGATCTTTTCAGCCACATGTTTCTTTCTCTTTTGTTTCTATATTTTTCTTCTCTTATTTCTATATTGTTTTTGGTAAATGCAATCTGGCTTGGTTAGTTCCTCCCAGAATTAGGGTTTTTTGTTGGGAAGTGGTACTCATGAAAATCAATGCCTAAAAATGCTACAAAGAAGAAAATCTCATTAATGGAGCCACTTGATGAGAGATGCAGCACTTTTTGTCCTCTTTATTTTCTCACTGGTTGAAAAAGGGAAGTTCATTTGGAGATGTGTTAGAGCAGAAATTTCTTGGTCTTTTTGGGAAGGAAAAGAACCCCAAGGTTTTCTCTAATAAAGAGCCAGTATGTTTATGTCCTAGCAAATATAATCAAGTAACCACCATAGTGGTTATTTATTGGCTTCACATAATGGAAGAGCTCAGAATTATTAGCACTGATAATATAGTAAGAGGATAGCATCATCCAATGTCTTTTATTTTGGACCTCCCTTCCCAAGGACCAGTTAAGCTAAATATTGATGGATGCACCTTGGAAATCCAGGTCCATTAGGTGTTGGAGGTGCTTTTGAAGGATATGATGGGGAGATTTTGTTGGTTTTACTCATGGCTTACAGGCAGAGGACATTCCATTCAGGATGAAAATTTTCCCTTCTACAGGTTGAGACTGATGTTATGCCTAGCTGTAACAGGGTTGAGGATTTGAGTTGGATGGGGATTCACAATTGGTATACTATTATTTAGGTTTGAGAAGAGGGAAATGGTCTATGGATCATTCATGTCATTATGGAGGCTTGGTTTCTGGGTTCATGTTCAAATTGGTCCAAACATCAGTTTACTTTTGCTGATTCTTTAGCTAGAAGGAATTGGACCAGGAGTATTTGACTATTTGGGGATGAAATATTGTGATTTAGACCCCTAATACTATTGCAATTAGGGGTGCAACATGGGCCTGTTTGGTTGAGTTAAAGGTCAGCCCAGGCCCAACTCTGAGTATTGGCTAAAGGCCAAAACCAGGACCAAGTTTGAGGTCAAGCCTAATCTGTCCAGCCTAGGCCCATTCCAGACTGAAATTTGACACTTGATAGGGCTTGGGCTGTCGCTGGCTCAGTTTGGTCGATGTATTAAAAAAATTGCCCTAGACCTATTAAGCATCAATAATTTAAACCATTAAATATGAATTATATATATATAATAGATAGATAGATAGGTAGATATGCATGTGTGATGTGTGAATGTATGTATGTAGTTGGGTCAGGCTTGGGTTGGACTAAGACCATGTTGATCTCGGGCTGGGCTTCGGCTACCTAAGGGCTAAGCCTAGGTCCAAGGAAGCCTGGGGTTTTAAGCTAGGCCCAGCCCAAGGACTAGGGGTGTCAATTGGATTGGATTTGGTCCAATCTGATCCAGTCCAGTGTGAGTCCATTATAAATGGACTAGGTCCAATCCAATCCAAAGAATATTTTGGACCAATTTGGACCGGTCCAATTCAATGTTTGGATTGTCCAATCTGTTCAAATTCGTTTTGATTTAGATTGGTTTCAACCCAAACCCGGTCCATTGACACATATATTCTTATCTTGTATCAATGGACCGGAAATTGGCTTAATCCAATCCAATATGTCTTGTTGGTCCATCCAATCCGTCCAAATTGATTTTGGACAGGATGGGGTCCAATCCAAAACCGGTCCATTGACACCCTTACCCAGGACTGAGAATCCAAGCCCAGTCTGTGTAAAATTGTGGGAAGGATCGGTCCAAAACTAAGGTTGGGCCTGCCAAGTTGCACCCCTAATTGCAATGGGGGGTGATATAATTTCATATTTTGGTCTTTTTTTCTCTTGTGCTATAGTAGTTTCTCTTTTTTGTATTTGTTTTTTTCTTGAATAAAGTCTCTTTGATCTTGTTACTATTTAAAAATAAGAAAGGGCACTATACCTCTTGGTCCTCCTCCATCTTTTTTCTACAGCTTAAGCCATTGGATATTAATGTTAACATGGCATTGCAACTAGTCTAGATCTTTTGGGTGTTTGCTTCTTGACTTCCTGGGAATATGGAATAAAATTTAGGAGTTTGTGGATACATGTATAGAGGTTGGAATTTTTTGGGGGTATTAGTGCATAACAGCCATTGTATATGTTTTTATTTTTGTTAGGTGTCTTGCTCTCTTTTCTTTTCTATAGTAATGCAATCATACACCCTTTATAAAAAAAAAAGAACAAAATCAAGGACCATTAGAAGTAGGGGTGTTCATTATACGATTCAAACCGCAAAATCGGACTGAGCCAAACCAAATTTGCGGTTTGATTTGCTTTGGTTTATAATAAATGGTTTGGTTCGGTTTGAGAATTTTCTAAATAACAGTTTATGGTTTCGGTTTGGTTTATTGAATTTTATAAACCAAACAAAACCATAAACAGTAAACCGAAATTATATATATAATATGGATATATGATATATAAATATTATATATAATATATCTAAATGGAATTTGTAAAATTATAAATATATAATGAACTCTTTATTTTATAATAAAATAATAAATAAAACTTTTAATTTTTAGGGGAGCTATTTGGGCTTTCTAATTGGGTTAAGCCCGAAAGAATCATAGAATGGTCCAAAGTCCTCAAACCGTATTTGAAATCGCACCAAACCGTAATAAAATAGTTTGGTTCAGTTTAGAAATTTCTCAAACCATAATTTACCGGTTTGGTCTGAGATCTTCTCCAAATTGCATCGAATCGGGCCATGAACAATTGAACACCCCTAATTAGAAGTGGTGGGAGAAAAGAAACCAATGTTCTTTTGCAAGCTTTTCCAATGGAGGCAGATAGTGCAGAATTGTCAAAATGAAAAGTGCACCTATCCTTTGCATGGGGCACTAGTTGATTGAAGTAGAGGGTGAGCCTTGGTAATGGTTGGGTTGCTCCATTGTGGCCTGGGTGACCCGCATTGGCTGTATAGCCCCAGGCACTACATTGGCTGGAGCCTTGTGCATTGAGTTGTCCATTAGTTGATTGAAGCAATATATATGGGATTAGGTATATTGGATAGAAAATGGTAGTTCTACATTCATCTTTATTCAGCCTCCCCTGTTCTACTAAGCTGAGGGTTCATAGTTTTTGTTTTAATTTTTTAATAGTTAGGACTCTCATGCTGTCAGAAAAAATATTCTGCTGTTGTGATGGGTGATAGTTGGTATTATTATTTTGTTCTTGAACTGTGGCTTTTATGCCTAACTTTTCATTTCATTCCGATTAATCTGATTATCAGTTTTATCAGTGATTTAAAAGGCGTGCCTAGATGCACAGGTGAGGCGCATTTTAGGGTAGGCGTCTCGCCCAAGTCCTAGGCGTGCGCCTTTTGAAAATTTGATTATCTTTTGCTTTTTTTTTAGTCTAGCGGTTGGGCCGGGGGCTCCGCCCCCCGAACCCCCGTGCCATGCCTCTCATAGCAAGCCCAAACAAGTCCATGTTAGGGTCTTAAATTCTTAGTTCTCACACAAAAAATAATGATTTTATAGTTTTAATTGCTTTTTAAGAAGATATTTTATTAGGATGAATGAATGAACAACATTACCGAAATGGGGGTTCTCGAAGAGTCCATGTTAGGGTCTTAAATTCTTAGTTCTCACACAGAAAATAATGATTTTATAGTTTTAATTGCTTTTTAAGAAGATATTTTATTAGGATGAATGAATGAACAACATTACCAAAAAGGGGGTTCTCGAAGAGGGATGTGGCACAAAGGCGGCTCGTAGAATCAGGAATGTAATTTGTCACCTTAGCTACTTGAAGTAATGTAATTGAGAAAAAAAGGGATCGTGGGTTCTATATGCTTGAAAATGTTTTATATGTTTGATTTTATTTTTAAATTCTCATTTGAACATGCTTTACATGTTTTGTTTATGTATTTTAATTTTAGATGGTTTTTTAAAACATTTATTTTAAAATTTAAGTTTATATTTTATTAATATTATGTTTAATATTTTTTTTTGCATTTTTTGACATTTTTTTATTTTTTAGCATTTTTTTTTTATTTTTGCGCCTTGCTTAGAAAGGCGCGTGCGCCTCGCCTTGCGCCTCTGGCGCAAATTGACTCCTATGCCTTTTTTGCGCCTTGCACTTTTAAAACACTGAGTTTTATTTGTTGAAATTATACATTAATATGCTATTTTGTAACATCCTATCCAGAAGATTCTTAAGAAGGCCTCTGGAATAGCAAGAAATGCCATTCAAGGAGAGACTGCAGCTCAAGTGGATCGTATGAAGGTAATTAAATATTTGGGATCTTTGTTTGAGGTGCCGGATATCTTGCTAATGGTTTTCCATTTATAGCATATTGAAGGAAAAACAATTTATGGTAATGTGGGTAAAGAAAATGACTCAATTTTAATTCTATTTTGTTGTTTTCTCTAAATTAGAACAAATATTGTCCTTGGAATTGCAAGTAAGAATTTAGTATTTATTCAGAAGTACAATTAGTTACATTCTTTCTTTAGTTTTTTCCCCTGATATGCTAAGCTTCCTTTTCAGGGAACTGATGGAAAATTTCCTAGCAAGCCATCAATCATTGTCCAGGAAATAAAGAGTAAGACTACAGTAGGTGGGACCAGAAGTTGGATAAAAGAATCAGATGGATCTCAAGAAGATGCAACCTTGAAGTCTAGTGCAGACACTTTTAAGGTCTTAAGTTCTTGTCATGAAATTCTTTCCTTGAGGTTTCATTATATCTTTAAGATACTAGAACCATTGCAGATTTATTGATCCTTTCCAGTTTCCATCCTTCATAGATATCTCCTTATTTTCCTGTTGATCTTTACCTAGTAATGGATCAACACTTTAAATGTCAGGTCATTCTAAGTGATTTAACAGCTTCTGTTCTTAGTAGAGACTGGATATGGTATGATGTCATTTACCATTTTCTTTCCTTTCAAAATCCTTCGAGCCTCAAACCCATTGGCTCCATATGCATTTTTTTTTTTTTTTGAGAAAAGGCATGGATGATGATGATTATGATTTCATTAATAAGGAAAACAAATAAATACAAAGCCCTGCACAATAAGACAGTGATCAGGGAACATATAATCTTTCTACATCCTGAAAAAACCCATGGTCTCTATATGCATGTGTAGTACTACATTGAGTGTCAACCAAAATAATGCTCCAAAATTTTTAAATGCATAGTAAATTATAGATAAAATTGAATAGAACCAAACTATATTATGGATCCGATGTTGTAAGACTCAGACTGGACACAGAACTTAAAAGGTTGCCGGGTTGCAGTTCAAATGGTTCAACCATGAGTCAAAAAACAATACAAGTAATATGTTTTGTGAATTATATCACTTGTCTAAGAGGCAAGGTTTCAAATTCAAATCTTTATCCTAGCATTTTGGGTACACTAACAATTTAGTGGCCCAGGCGGGTTGTGAAAACTGGCTGGTTTTATTGAAACCTGGCTGGTTTTCAACGGTTCTGCCAGGTTTTGACCAATTTGATCAGTTTTCCAGAAATCTGGAAAACCAGGGTATTAAAAAACTAGGTTGGCCTCTGGCTCCCAGGTCTGGCAGTCCAGTCTACATCTTACAGCACTGCATGGATCATATATATAAGATTATACTGTTTCTTTTAGAAATTTGTCAAAACCTAAAAGCATGTATTGAAACCTTTATTCAGAAAAGGAAAAAAAAAACTAGAACAGAGGATGAGAAATGAACTTATTCAAATGAATCTAGGAGTAGGAGTAACTCCAATATGTATCATAAAATAAAGGAAAGTAGACAGATGGTTTGGCTACATGTAGGGAAGGCCATTTACAGCACCAGTAAGTGATCTATTACAAGTTCAAGGGGCTAGAAGAGCTAAGTGGCAGGCCAATAAGGACATGGATAGAAGTAGTGGAAATGATTTAAGGGCCCACAACTTAACAATGGATATGGTACCAAACAGGACAGAATGGTAGAACAGGATTCATGTAGCCAACCCCATATTGTTGGAGGCTTGGATGATGTTGATTGATTGATTTTATCTCATTTTCAATCAGCATCCACTGTATAGGTTTTTAATACATTCAGTGATTTAAAAGATGTGCCTAGGCACACAGGCGAGGCACATTTTAGGGTTAGGGTAGGTGCCTCACCCAGGTCCTAGGCGAAGCACTTTCAAAACATGCATGCCTGGTGCGCCTAGGTGTGCACCTGATGCGCCTTGCACCTTTTGAAAAATTTACGCCTTTTTGCTTTTTTTGAATAGTGCCTCTTGATCACCCTAACAAGGCCATGTTAGGGTCCTAAATTCTTAGTCACACAAAAAATAATGTTTTTATAGTTTTAAGTGCTTTTTAAAAAGATATTTTATTAGAACAAATGAATGAGAAACATTAGCAAACAAGGGGCTCTTGGAGCTTCGGTGAGTGAGCGAAGCGAGCGAATCGGAGCAGAATGTAATATGTTTTACATCACATTAGCTATTTGAAGTAATACAATTGAGGAAAAAAGAGATTGTGGGTTTTGCATGCTTGAAAATGTTTTATATGTTTGATTTTATTTTAAAATTTTCATTTATATACTCTTTACATGTTATGTTTATGTATTTCAATTTTAGATAATAGGTTTCTTAAAACAATAATTTTAAAATTTAAGTTTATATTTTTTTTACACTTTTTTGAATGTTCTGATATATTTTTTAGCTTTCTATTTGTGTTTGTTTGTTTTCTTCTAACTTCATAGCTAGCAGGGAAGTCATGCTGTTGATAAGAGGGAAGAGCTTAAAACATCTGTGCAAGAGCTAGCTTCCAGAGCAGCTTCCCGAGCCATGGCTGAAGCTGTAAAAAATATTACACCACCGAAGTCTGCTTATGAGTTTGAGGTTTCTTGGAGAGGACTCTCTGGGGATCGTGCTCTACAAGCTCGTTTGCTGAAGGTTTTATAGTTGAATTTTCTGTCCTAGCATTTATTTATTTTTTGATAAGTAAAAAAAGATCATTAAATTTCATTGAAAACAATAATCATAGGTACTGTTACAAGCATCCCCAAAAGGACGCGAGATGTAGCCCTCCCTATTAATTCAAAGCTAGCACTGTATTTACAATTGTGCCCAATACAACTGATCCCTAATTACCCCTTGCTTTGCTAATGCATCAGCCAATGCATTTGCCTCCCTTCCCACCCATTGTATACTTAGATTCATCTTCTGTATTAACCACTGGAACTTCTTCATTTCATTTCTATAACACCAAGCCACTGAGTCTGGATTTCTTAGCCAACCTACAACCACCTTGGAGTCCCCTTCAATCACCAAGTTCTCCAAATTCATGTCTTCTGCAATCTGAACACCTTGTAAAACTGCAAACAGTTTGGCCTTTAAAGTCTCCAACCCCCACCAGTCCTGAGTAAAGTGCTAGTATAAACCCTTCCTTATCTCTTATGACTCCTCCAATTCCTGTAGGACCTGGGTTGCCTTGACTGCTCCCATCAAAGTTTAATATCAGAAAACCTTCAAGAGGAGGTGGCTTATTGTAACGTTAACAAGATTTCTGCCTTTGTTCCCCATCTGCAAGTCAACTGAGCCAGATTCTATACTTGATGGAACTCAGAGGCCAAAAATTGATTAGATGATATACCAAATCAGTTCCTCCTGTTTTTTTGGTGGTCAAAGGTTAAAACCTTTTTTAGTTATAACGTGGTGGAGGGGATAGTAATCATCCAAGATGTCATCCATTGATTATAGGTTTATTCAATGAGCATGCAGACGCATAACACATTGGCCATTGGCAAATAGAAATATTGAATCTGTCCATCTTGCTGATGCAAGCTGCACTTGGCATGTCATAGTCCCTTCTGTTCATTTATGTTGCAACTGATTGATACTTTGGAATGTAAAGGTTATATCACCACCTACCTTACCACAATTGTTCAAAAATGCATTGTCTGCTCAAATATTGGTTGACATTGTTAGCTGCATAGCCACGTTTATCATGTAAGTTGAGAAATTACTTCTTTTCTAATAGTTTTGTTCAGATTATTCTCATCTATAGTTGAATCTCTTTGATCAAATTTTAACTTTTCCCATTGCTTTCCAGGGAGGAAACAGATCTAGCAGTCAGTTTTTTGGATAATTTGACCAAGATTTCACGATTCAGCATGATAATTATGTGTCTCTCTACCTTGGAGAGGGATGGTAGGTTGTGTAGAAGCGTAGATATTCTAATACATTTAATGCATGCAATTGCACATACAAAAAATTTGACATTTTATTTAGTGCCATTGTATTGCAAAAATATGCTTTATAAACGTGCTGATAAAGAAAAGTTTTATAAATGCAAACATGTATGCCATGCATTCATGATTACATAAACGTATTTCAATGTAAGCATCAATTAACCCATAAAAGAAGGTAAGTCTCAAGTCAGCACTTTACTGAGATGAAAATGAAAATAAAATAATTGAGAAGTAAATTATATTGAGAGAGAGAGAGATTGAGCTAATATTGGTTTACCAGAATTTAATATCAGATTGTAACAAGTTAACACGTGCTCCTTTTTGTCAAGATATGCTGTCTTTTAGATTTCTTAGAATTCCTGCACATACAAAACCTTAGTCTATTATTTCCCACAATGTATGAGTAGGAATTACAATCAAGTAGTTTAATATGATACATTGTGTGGTGTTACGTTTGGCCATTTTATCTTCAGAAGTTAATATCTCATTCAGGCAGCGGCAGTGGTGTTCTTTTTGCACAATGCTGCTCTGTTTGAGGTATGGTTCAAACGATATAAAAGTATTGACCTAGTCCAGATTTATCAGCAAGTTAAAACAGCCCTAGGTGGAATTTTTTCTTATCTTATTTTATAGTCATACACTGTGTCAAACATTTCTTTAAACAAAAGGGGAAAAAAATTATTAATGATTAATAGCCTAGAAAGGGGAGATGTGTGGTGGTGTGGCCTGACCTCTACGCTGTGTCAAACATGTATTCTTGGTATAAAGGAAAATTCTGTAAAACAGTTAAGGCCAGCTATGTTGTATGGAGCAGAGTGTGGGGCAGTCAAGAAACAACATGTTTAAAAAACGAGTGGCAGAAATGTGAATGGTAAGATAGATGAGTAGAAAAACTAGAAAGAATAGGATCAAGAATGAAGCCATCCGTATAAATCTAGGAGCTCCAACAAGTGATAAAATGGGAGATAGTATTCTAAGATGGTTTGGTTACATGCACAGAAGAATGACAACAGCTCCAGTTAGAAGAAGTGATTGTTACAAGTGGAAGGTCGGGATGATCATTTCAGCCCGGCCTGAGCCCGGGCCCACATCAGGCCCACAAATTTTAGGGCCAGGCTTGAGCTTAATACTTCAAGCCCGGCCCGGCCTGCATATATTTGAACTTACACATTTTGTATATGATGTATACAAGTTATTTTACATTATATTATATATAAATATTATAACATGACATGTATAATTTATATTATATAATGTAGAAAACAAGTTTATATGCATGTTATGTCATTTAATATAAAATATTATAGATATGTAATGTTTTATATATATAAAAGACATTTGCCCAGAACCAGGCCCGGCCCGAGCCCATATAGACCGGGGCTAGGGCTTAAGTTTTAGGCCTGGAACCCCGGGCCAAGCTGTGCTCGGGCCTAAGCTATTGCCCTTATCATAAGTGCAAAGCCCGGCCTGGGACCGGCCCGGCCCGGCCCGGCCCATGATTACCCCTAGTGGAAGGGGATAGAAGAGCCAGGGATAGTCTATGAGGAAAAGTAGTAAGAAATTATTTAAACACTAATAATTTCAAATAGAACAGGTTGGCAAAACGGGATTCATGTTGCCAACCCCATACAGTTGGGATAAGGCATGGATGATGATGATGATAATGATGATAATTTTTCTCCCTGTTAGCTTTCTAATTCCCAATTTATATGATTATGACTGAGCTCTACCCATAATAGACTACATAAACCTCAATGGTCTAGTTAGGGCTGTCAATTGGTCAGGTTCAACTTGACTTGATGGGCCCGAACTGATTGGGCTGGTTTTGGTTCCAGGATCTGGTACTGATGGGTTGGTTCCGGTTCCTGATATATTTTCCCGATTATTATTGGTTCGGAACTGGTTCTACCCAATCCAGAACCAACTCAGAGCATATTCTCAGCAGGTTTATTATAATTGGGTCTATCAGGTCAGACCCTATTGTCCTGAGAACCAATCGGTTCAGTTCTGGGTCTAAATTCCAGACCCTATCGGGTTTGGTTTGGTTCTGGTTCCTTAATATTTTTCTAATCGTAGCTTAATTTTGTAGTTGTTGTTTGGGAGTGTTTACCTTAGAGAAATGAAAAAAATAGCTGTGCTTCAATTTAATATGTGAGAAATCAGCTGTGCTTCAATTTCGTGGTTCCTTAATATGCTGTAATGGGCAGGTGAGAGGGTGGTGATGTGAATGACACTGGAGCTTGTAGTACAAAAAAGAAAGGGATTTTTATTGTTCAGTCCACCTTAGAAATCCTAATGCGTTCTTACAGTTCAGAAAGTGGGGAAGTTTATCACAATTCACCCCCGGGGGGGCGGTAGATACATTCGAGAAACCAATAAAAAAAATCTGAGGGTGACTGAACTATAAATAGGCCAAAAAGAAAATGATTCTAGCTCACCGGATCCGAATCTTCTTGAGATTACATTGGAGATAAATCTGGCCCTTCCCCCACGAAGAATGGAGATTAAATGAACCACAAGGTGTTTAATGCAGATTTAAAAGTTGCATAGAATAGGGAAAAAAAAGGCATGGTGGAATACTTGGCTGCAGAAGAGGATAACTTTGTGAATATAATAATAAGAGATATGGTTTAAATATTCTATTCAAATATCAGGCTGGATGCCACTGATTAGAAAGAAGTAAGAACAAAAAGAATTGAGTTAGCTTTCCCCAGAAAAAGTGAGAAGCCTTTTTCCTTTTTTTTTTTTTTTTTATCTTATTAGCTACTGTTTTCTGTATTGGTTGAATTTTTTTATTATTTATTTCACCTTGATAGGGAGATGCATGATGTTCTTAATTCTGGCGGATAAATTAGTAAATGATTCAGTCTAACATGCTTGCCAACTTCTTCCTGAACAGATCTCCGCAAGATATGGGACGAAGTATTCTCTCACGAGGGGATGGGTGTAGAGTATAGAGAGACGCTTAGTAGACTGCGTTCCAAGTACATCCCCACATCTCATACCTGATGCACCACCTGGAGCCCCCAATGTTTTAACTTCAACGTTAACCCAAGGAGATGTCATGACTTGTGCCTTGTGAGGGGTTGAGAACTCGTATAAGATGTAAAAGAACCGGGTATATATGGTAGGTTTAGACTAAAGCGCTCTATTGTTTAACTTCAAGCACTTTAAGCTTTGTAAAAGGGCTCAGAACTTCATGGTGATGCAATTTGCTTCCTCCGCTAATCATGTGGCAAAAAACAAGGTTTGATGTCCCTTCACAACTTTCTCTCTCTTATTTTCTATCAAATTAAACACATCCCAATGCCCACAGCCTACTAATAAGTAGGAAGGGTAAAGGGACGGGTTCAGAGTGGGGGGATCATAATCCTTGTCCCCGACTCCGATTTTGGAATAAAACCCCATTCCCCACCTTGATATCCATCGGGGTAAAAGTTATTCTCCATCCCCGATCCCCGATGGGAACAGGTTTTCTGTAGGGACCGAATACCTGAAATTTTTTAGTTAATAGTATTTTTTAAAAAGTAAATTTATTTAAAATAAATAAAAAAAATTAAAATATATTTTAATATTTAATATATATATATATATATTTTTGGGTTGAAGGGGGTAAGGATTTCATTCTCCATCCCAAATCCTTGTCCCTATACCCACAAGCTGTTCACTTTCTCACTTGGAATGACCGGTAAGCTTCAAGCCTAACTTGGGGCCTTCTCTGCCTTTTCTAAGTGGTACAGATAAACTAGGGGGACGGGGGTGTTCCGTGCTCCATTATTGCCTGAAGGGCCCAGGACAATAGTTGTATCAGCAATCAGCATTCAGTAATCGAGTGGGTCACCCATCGAGTCATAATTGAATGGCTAGTGCGATGCCATGAATACATTGTGCCAAAAGAATAAAATGAGGACGTCTGCCATCTGCATCATCATCATCATGTGCTCGCTCATGGTATGCATGGTCAATCATATATGATTGACTAGCCCAGCCTATATAAAAATAAAAAAAAGAGTAAAATACAAAAATCTCCTCTAAAGTTTTTCACAATCATAAAAACCTTCCTTGAAGTTTCATTTTAACAAATACCTCCTCTGAACTTTTGAGAAACTCAACAAAAACCTTTCTTTCATCACTGTCCCAGAGGAAAAACATTAGATTGATGCACCAGTTTTTTTTCAAATACCTATTTTACTTTTTTATAAATTATTTTACATACAAAATTACTGAAATAACTCCATTTTAATTCAACAAAAACCTCTTTTAATGATCATTTCAATAATTTTACATTCAAAATTACTGAAATATGTTTTTTTGTTGAATTAAAATGTGATTATTTTAATAATTTTGTATGTAAAATAATTTATAAAAGGGTAGAATGAATATTTAAAAAAAAACGGTGCATCAATCTAACATTTTCCATTGAGACAGTCACAAAAGAGAGATTTTTGTTGAATTTCTCAAAAATTTAGGGAAGCTATTTATTAAATAATAGGAAAAGTTTTTATGATTGTCAGAAAAGTATCAGGCTGTATCATGTATCAAATAATAGGTCATAGCTAGAATACATGAGATGTCCATGCCACCCACAATAAAATTATAAAAATGAAATCATGTACAGATATGGTATGCACGTCTTTTAGTTGTAGCCATCTTTGCATTATTTTGATCTCACTGGAAAGCATTAGTAATTTTCTTTTTGCCGGTGTTCAAATGAGTCCAAACTAATTAGAACAAACAGCAGGAAAAAGAGGGAACATGAAGAAGAAATACATGTCAAAGCCAATCTTTGGGCCAGGTGGAGGTGGTGGTAGAATGCAATGACGTCAGATTTGACTGGATTCTGCGGCCAAAAAGATAATGTTTGAATTGGTCAAATTTCCCTAAATACATGTGTTAACTGGTCTTTACAACCTTATTTTATTCTGATATAAATTAATTTTAAAGGATGATACGTAAGCATTTACTCTTTTTAATATTTTATTATTTCATTGACCATCATTTGACTTAGTAATTAAAATAGTTTTACGTTTTGTTCGAGTTTGACAGCATTCATTTAGGGTATGGTTGGTTTGTGGGAATAAAGGTTTTGAATTGGAATTGGAATGGCAGAGCTGTTTGGTTTGGCAGTGGGATTTTGATATATATATATATATATATATATATATAGCTAAGGGATTTTGATTTCCATTCTTGGTGGAATGCATTCTCACATTTGAGGGAATGGCCATCATAACCCCCCCCGACACACACACACACTTGGCGCCTTGGAATGAGATTTCCAATAAATTCTATTTCTCATCTGAATGCAAATCGAACAGATTCTTAGGAGGTGTTTGTTTTTTGATAAGTTATTTGGGTAAATGCATTTATTTGGGTAAGTGTTTCTCAAGAAAGACTTACCTGGTTAAGTGCATTTACTCATGTTCTTTTATTTCCCAAGTAAATAAGGCAATGACTATTTTAGCCATAAATTTCTATATAAATATTTTAAGTTGAAATGTGTACAAACAAAAGCTTTAGGATGCAAGAAATGGAATCTAACAATAGCTTTGCATTTTTCCTTAGAAATTACAAGAATGCCACATAAAGATAAACCCCCTTATATGATTGATTTATAGTTGCCCTTATATTATTCAAAAATTACATGACTACCACATGTAAGACAAACTTCCAACTTATTATTATCTCTATAGAATTCGAAAATTATAAGACTATCATATATAAGACAAACATTCCAATTTAATTGACTCTAAGGCATTCAAAAATTACAGGAATGCCACATATAAGATAAATTTACTCTTTTTATAACAATGCCTCTATGATATTCGAAAATTATAGCAATGCCATATATAATTATTTACAATTATGCCATCCCTTTTCTCTCATGCTTAATTCTCTCTCCTCCTAATCTTTATCTCAACTTTTATTTATTCATTCATTTTTATATTATTATCTAAGCATTTATTTATTTAATAAAATTAAATAAAATATTTATAAATCAATAAAGTAAAAGAGATTTGACATTTAGAGAATGATTTTAATAGACATCGGTAGCTGTGGATGAGAGAGATTTGACATTGAATAGACATTTAATTAATTAATTAATTAATTAATTAATTGATTGATTAATTAATTAATAATAATAATTATTATTATTATTATTATTATGATCATCATCATCATCATCTAAGCATTCATTTATTTAATAAAATTAAATAAATTATTTATAAATCAATAAAATAAAATAGATTTGACATTGAGATAAAGATTTTAGTAGACATTTATTCATTTATTTTATTATTATTATCTAAGCATTTATTTAGTTAATAAACGTAAATAAATTATTTATAAACCAATAAAATAAAGGAGATTTGACATTGAGAGAAAGATTTTAATAGATATTTATTTATTTAGAAATAATTTACTAACAAATTATTCTCTCCCCTTGAGCCCAATATTTAGGTAGGGTTTTCAATGGGTCGGGCCCAACCTAATGGACCCGAACCGATTGAGCCAATTCTAGTTTCAGGAACTGGAACCAATAGGTCGACTCTGGGTCCTGATATAGGGTCCCGATTACTATCGGTTTAGAATATATATATATATATATATATATATATATATATATATATATATATATATATATATGCATGTATAATATATTAAATAAATAAATTATATATATACTATACATATAATATATATAGAATATTTAATATATATTATACATAAATATTTATTTTTTATTTATTATTACTGGGTCTATTGGGTCCGACCTAATTGTCTCAAGAACTAGTCGGTTCGATTCTAGTGCAAAAATTACAGACCCTATCGGGTCCAAGTCCAGATCTGGGTCCTCAACATTTCATGTTGGGTAGGTTTCGGTTCCAATTGGTTCTGACCCAAACCCAACCTGTTGATAGTGTTATATTTAGGGCTATCACTAGGTAGGTTTGAGCCCAATATTTATAAAGGGGACCAAAATGTAAATGGAATGAGGGGCCGTGGCTTCCTTGGGTCCCCTTGTCTCCACCCCTGGGGTTGGGATTAAACATATTCATAGGTCATGTTGGGATGTGACTTTTGCCTTTATATCAAACATATTCAAGTCCAAGTTTGAGCATGATCGGACCATCGGGCCTAGATATTGAGCCTAATCCTGACCCCCATATAAAGGCTGAAACTCGACCAAGAAATTGAGAAAAAAATATTTGTATTCTTTATTTAACAGCAAAATTATTTTATTTATATTAAATTGACTTCAAAAGTGTTTTATTTTATTAAATTAAATATATTATTATCCATAATTTTTATTTATTTAATTCAAAACATTTTAATTATTTATTTATTGTTTTATTTTATTAAATTAAATATATTATTATCCATAATTTTTATTTATTTAATTCAAAATGCGCCAATATTTAGGGTTGTCAATGTGTTGGGTTTGGTTTTAGATAACTTGGACCAGTCATGCCCCAATAATAAATGAACAGTTACTTATTTTTTTATTATAATAAATAATTGATTTATTTATTTTACAAAATTAAGTAAACTATTATCCATAGATTTCTATTTATTTAATTTACTAAACTATTCAATTAGTTAATAATTTATTTTACTAACAAATTATTTCTCTTTCTCCCCAAGCTATCAATAGGTTAGGTATGTGCTAGGCAGGGGCGGAGCTAGGAATTTTTTTATGAGGGGGGATAAAATCTAAGTGGGTTGGGGGGGTAATTTAAGGCTATCAATAGGTTAGGTCTGGGTTAGGCAGGAGTAGATCTAGGAATTTTTCATGAGAGGTGCCAAAATCTAAGTGGATTGGGGGGTAGGGGAAGAAATATGGATGGCCATTAGGGGGGCAACCATTGGAGTGGGGAGTGGGGGAGTGGGAAAATATACATGAAGAGTGGGGATTTGTTGGGCCATAGGGGGGCCATGGCTCCTTGGGGTCCCCTTTGCCTTTATATAAACGGAACATATTCAAGCCCAAACTTGAGCATGACTGGACTATCGGGCCTAGATCTTGAGCCCAAACTCAACCCCCATATAAAGCCTAAAGCCCATAGTGTCTCATTGGCACCACATTTAGGGGTACAATGTGTAGGGGTGGGGCCCAAGTGGTGAAGTTAATCAACTCCCTAACCCCACTTCAGTTTTTGTCCTTTTGGCACCAATCCGATGGTGAAGAATTCCCCTAGGGTAATTGATATATCTTGGGTGGGGGCCTCTTGGCTTGAATTGGTCCCCCACTTGGAAGAGAGTTCAAATCTGCTCCTCATACCGATCTTACATTATATATCAGTCATACATCGGGAACATCTTCCGTATTTGTATGTTATTATTTGTGGGAGATGTTTTTAATACATCATGGGATAGGAGTGAGCAAATGGTTTATTCGATTTAAAACTAAACTGAAATTCTAAATGAAAAACTGAACTTAAACCAAAATATTGAAAAATCAAAATACCAAGACCAAAATTTTTAGTTATTTCAGTTAAAACTGAATTTCAATACTATATATATTAGATATTATAAATAATATATATTAAAATATATTATACAATATATATATATAATAAATTATATATTTTCAATATGTTAATATATATATATATGTGTTATAGATAATAAAGTTTAGTTAATTCGACTTTTTCAATTAACTGAATTCCCAAACTTGAAAACCGAAACCAAAACTAAAATTTTCGATTTGATTTTTCAGTTTTAACTGAATAATGCTCATATGTGGCTGTAAGGTTGATGTGAGGAGCGGTCTGTGAGGAGTAGATCCCAATTCCACTAAAAGTCCATTTACTAACCCAATAGTGTTTCCCACATTTAAGTGTCAAGACTCTTGAATCTTGATCATCCTGTACTCTTGTAGCTTTCAGTAATTGGTGCATTGGGACAGTAAGTGATCGTGTCAAAGCGTGCATCAAGGTCTGGCTGTGGAGGCCCTAACAAGCTGGGCTATGTCAAATAGGAATTGGGATCTGCTACTCACAAAAGGCGCATCACAACAACCTCACAGGCACATCCTACCATGCATTGGGAACATCTTTCACAAATAATAACACATAAGTATGGGAGATGTTGTCAATGCATGGTGGGATGTTCCTGTAAGCTTGGTGTGAGGCATCATGTGTGAGGAGCAGATCCAGTCTCATCAAGGAGTTCACATCTACTGCCACCCTGGTAGTAGTATGCCAGTATGTCTCCTTAGGCAAACTACAAAGTCGTTTTAAATGTAATGATGCGTGGCAAATTTTATGGATCACTTTCCATGTGCCCCCTATGTCCGACCTTCAACAACTTGTTGTACTGTAAATAAATAAGAACTTCAATTGAAGTACGTTTACTAAATTGCGTTGAAAATTTTACTCAACTAGCTTCAACTTTGTTGGAAAATCAATTTGTGCCCGTTTGAGAGGGCTTATGGCTGAGTTCACTTTGGCTGTTTTGATAGCCTGGGCTGTTTTTGGAGCCTTTACACATGACACTTTAGTTAAATCTGGTCCTCATTTGTCTTTTCAACTAACAAGGTATTGAGTGTAAATACTATTTTACCCACACTTATTATAAGATGCCATTCACTACAGGCTTCTAAAATAGAACCAAGTTTTTTACAAACATCCAAAGTTTTTCCCTTATGGTCCCCACATGAAAAACAATTCGGATCAGGTAAACACAACGTTGTAAGCATGATCGATGAGCACTTGAATTTTTTTGACACCCGTCCCTTAAAATACCCTCAGCCCACCCTTGAAAAAGATTAAAACCCACTTTTGACAGTTGCCAAAATATTTATCATGTGCTCATTTAATGTGCTTACTTATGTTGTGCCTACTAGATCCGGTCCCTGTGAAAAATGCCTATGTTTGGTAAAAATTTGGAATGCATGCATGTGCATTCATAACACCATTATTATGACCCTTGAATGAAGCAAAGTGTAGCTTATCTGAAATAGGCATGCTCAACCATTGCCGCTTCTCTATAGTGGCCAATGTTTTAAAAAATGACCTCGAACTGTATTTATTTTGGCCAACAGTTTCTGGGTTGACGGTTTGACCATCCGATTTAAATGGACAATTGGTTTTGACAAAAAAATTAAAATAAAAAATGGCAAAAGAACTGTTGAACAAGTCGATGGTTCGACCACCCAGGTCAATGGTCATTGACTAATTCAACGATTTTTGGCAAAGGACCATGTTTGGGGTAAAACGAAACCGGTTTCTTGGATGGTTCCTAGGCCAAACGGTCTGACTGCCTGGGTCAACGGCGATTCGAAATCCGTGGTAGTGGCTCGATCAAAATGTAGAATCCCTTCTAAATGGATTCTTTATTAATTGAATTAAAGCGCATTCATGCTTTTCATGAAAAAACTATCTTACATAGACCAGTTGGATTTGGGTCGGGTCTAAGTAGAATCGAAATCGACATGACAAAAAATAATTAGGACCCAGAACCAACCAAATCTTATCGGGTATGTAATTTTAAATCCAAAACCAAATCTATTAGTTCTCAAGACAATCAGGGTTTGAAATGATGGAATATATAGTTTGGGTCAGGTTTGAATTGATTCGGGACTAGATAAAACTAGTTCTAAACTGATAATAATTAGCACAATATATCAAGAACTGGAGCTGAACCATAATCGACCCAATCGATTCAGGACCATCGGATCAGGCCCAACCCATTGACAACCCTAATCTTATAAAAACCAAAAGCTATGTGTGTGAAAAACTAAAAACCCATTGACAACCCGCCCTGTATTGGAAACATTTCCCTATGAATAATAAATACAAATATGGGAGATGTTCCCGATATGCAACGAGGACATGCTTGTGAGGTTGGTGTGAGGCGCACTCTGTGAAAAGCAAATATGGACTCATCAAACCACCGCATTCATATGAGATCACATCTATGCCCCACATGCACATTTCAGCGTGCATTGGGAACATCTCCCAAAGTTATCAATGGGAGATGTTCCCAATAAAGAGTTGGGATATGTTGTGGGGCGTCCTCTGTGGGATGCAAACGTGAAGTTATAAAAGATGGTAAAAACGGGTAAGTTACTAAGTATGTATTTGGAACCATGAGCATTTATTGATAGTTTGCAAAATCGAGAAAAACAATAATGAACCCATTTATTGACACTTAGGCACCACGAGGTGTCATTAGGCACCACATCAACAAAACAATGAATAAACCTACCCGTTGGGGGCAATGCTAAAATGAAACTTCCACCAACGATAGATGTACACATAAATCAATGGTTACTTTTATAACTGTGTATAGATTCACATAAATGCATAATGAGGAAAATGATGAAGTGACACCTACGTGACAACATTTATTCAATAAAAGTCTATGGTTCCAAATACACGCTAAAACACTGCTATAAATTCACTAAAACCTACAATATTATTTATGTTTTATTAAAATATCCTTATAATTTGTAATCAATTTATTTTATTGACCTTTCACAAAACCACAAGGTAGATTTTAATAAATCTATAAAATTACAAGGAGCGCTGTTAGTAAATGACCCTAAATAATACACCAATTCAATAAATTCAAATAATATAAAGATTTGCTAGTAATACTTAGCGAATCATGATAGCCCACCTCAGCTCTGTATACACAGGTCCCACTGCCACGTATCAAACTGATACCATGAGTGACCTTTGGCCCATTATCCTCGGGTTCCTGGGGAGATCTCATAATTTTTTATTTTTTATTTTTTGTACTTGCTGTCCTTTCTTTTCTTATGCCTGTCCCGTGGGGCCTTGAGATGGCTCACACTGACAAATCCGAGCCATTTGATTGGAATATAAAAATAAATTAACCCTTTCAAAAAACAAAAGCTAGACAGATAAAAAGGACCCTTTTTCCATGGAAAATGAAATAATGAAGCTTCAAATGTGTTTGAGAGAGAGATGGAGGTTTTCAAAATTTAAATATGAAAGAGAATGTCACTAAGCTAAAGTGTTCTCTTTTCTATCTGTCCATGTTCAGTGCAGAGGATCTTTTTGAGTTAAAGCTTGTCTTATGTCCTATGACAGAGAAACCAGGTAGCGAGGTGTCCAGAAAAAATCAGAATGAATTGAAATTTGAAACAGACTTTTGTTAATTTGGCCCACATTTACAGAATTTTTTGAATACTTGCAAATCCAAAATAATTACCATTAAACTCTGATATTTGTCAAGTGAAATTTTGATTATTTAGAAAAAAATATTCAAAACATGTTGTAATATTTTAATATTGTTATTGAAATGTTTCAAACATTCTATTGAGATTGAATAAAGAATTATAAATTTTTGGCCAAAATAAATTTGGGCAAATTGTTGAATTTGTCAAACCATTGATCTATTCAATGGTTTTTGACTATTTTTAAAAATTTTTAAATTTATTTATTAGAACAGACCATTCATTTGAACCAGACAGTCGAACTATCAACCTGAAAATCGATAGTCAGAACGGTTCCATTTCTGAATCATTTTTTAAAACGTCGGAAAAAAATCCATATTAAGACCCACCTGTACTTTATGAAATTTTGATTCTTAGAGTTGGGGGTTAGGAACTAGTTTTTTCATACAGAAAAAAAAGTATATATAAAAATTATTAAATGTACCATGCACCCTTGGCACAGCTAGGAAGGAAATGTCGAACTGTCCAAAGAATGAGAATATAAGGACGAACTCGTGAATGTATTAAACTATGTATATCACCATCATGTGATGAATAATATATTTCCTTGATTGTGGAATCTACTATTCTATTTCATTTTTTTCTTATTTCCCCTTAATTGCTTGACATAACGTCGATATTTGCATGAAAAAAAGGTCTAGGGAGTAAGATTAGGGTTTGGACTCTAATGGGGTTCTATATGGGCGATGTTAAAACTCTTTTTTTTTTTAAAGATTAGATTCTTGTGGCTACATTTGGACCGGCTTGAGGAGGATCAACCTGTAAATACTATTTTCATATTTTTAAAATTTAATAATTGTGTTATTAACCAAACGGGAAATTCCCTTAAATTAGGCAAAATCTATGATGCATCTACTGCAACACACAGCAAAAAACATGATTGGTTGATCTTGATGTTAAGTACACTTCCTTAAATGTAACGTAAATCAATGAAAATTAAGTAGACTTTAATATGATTTGTTGAAATTTGGATTTAGGTGATGTTTGACATTGATGTTGTTTTTTGAGAAAATAACGCCACATAAGTATCATATCCAAGAAAGTGGTGTTTTAAACAATACTCTCTTGTTTAGTACTGTTTTTCTAAGAATTTTGCTTGAGACCACACATTGGAAATCGAGAAAGTGTGGTTTGGAGTAATGCCAAATTCAATGATTTTTGAGAAAATAAAACATTATTGCCAATAGTGCAATGATATGACATCATCTTGGATGTTGGATAGTATAGATCAATGTTGAAAACATTACTACCACCATTGATACCAAACAAAACCAGTGCAGTTTTATCAGAAAACGCTATATGGCAGCACTAGTTCCAAATCCACATGCTCAATACCATTTTTATGAGAAAACAGTGAGACATTTCTAGCACCAATGCCAAACACCCACTATGCATCTAATAGCAATCAATGCATCATAGTTGAACTCTATAAATTAGGAGTTATCTCAAATCTCTTATATTTGATTTGAAGGAAAAAGTAGGGAAATGAAGGAAAAAGTAGAGAAACCTTTACAAATCCCCTATGTTATTTATTTTTTTCTCTCACTATCTTCATGGAGGAATTCACACCAGCCTTAAGCCTTATTATTCATGAATCATGAATCATGAATCATGAGGTATTTATTATTTGTTTGAAAAGTTTACAAAAAAGATGGATTCATTTATTTTTACCAAGGTTTTTAAGACCAGACTTAATAGGGAACCATTATGGGAACTGGTTTCGGGGTTGAATAGTCCAACCATCCGGTTCAAACGGATGAATCATTCTGACAAAAAAAAGGCAAAAAACTATTGTTCAAATTAACGATTCCATTGCCCGAATCAACAGTTCATCGACCAAATCATGGCGAAAAAGCGGTTTTGAGTGAACCAATTCCCGTTTTCCTGGTCCGACCATATGATCCGGTTCGATTTTAAAAACTATGATTTAAACCTTAAAAATACTTGGCATACTTTTATTCATATAGTGAAGATGGAGTGAAATCAGGAGCCCGAGTCAACTCGAGAATCGGCAATGTCGATTCTAAGTCTCAACCAACTTGTTAGCTGTAACTCGAGCTTTATATGCAATCCTGTGTAAAAACCAAACAAAAAATGATGAAACAAACCGAAAATCCTCAAGAACCCATTTAAGACCTTCATTGATTGGGGGATGGTCCAAGCAGAGCAGAGCAGAGCTAGCTACTGTTATTTATTTATTTTTGAAACGAAATAATGGTGATGGAGTGATGGTAGGGTAGGGACTAGGGAGTATGGAGTTGCATTTAAAAGCAAAGGTGAAAACAGACAAAGGGCGTAATCAACAACTGAAATCCGCCATGAAACCATGAATCAAAAAGGTCGAACTCCAAGTCTACCGCATTCTGACAAAAAGAAGCGGTCTTTCTAGTAAAACTGACTGCGGGGTCACGTGACCGAGTTGCTCTTTCCCCGTTCTCCATCGTTTTTTCTCGAACACCGCGCTTCACTCTTTTTGTTCTCTTCTCTTGTTCTTTTTTTTTTTTTTTATCTTTTTTCATTTTCTCCTTCCATCCCTCCCTCCTTCCGATCTACGCTGCAGAGCGTTGTAGCTTGGTGGGAGATTTTCCCCATTCGTCGGAGCTGAGTATCTTCATTTTCCCCTCATCTGTGTTAGTTTTGCATCTCTGCCTCTTGTTTCTATGGTTTTCTCTTTCCAGGATTTGATCGTTGGGTTTTTCTGGGCTGCTAATTTTTGTCTTTAATTTTTTTTTCTGTGAAATTTGACAGTTGGGTTTTCTGGGTTGCTATTTTCTTTTTTCATTTCTTCACTGGTTCGTTCTGGTTGTGAGCATTTCGATGTTTTTGTTTCTGGGTTCAGTTTGTGGCTGTGGATTGGTACATTTTCAGATTTTCTTGTATATTCGAGCTATGGAGGCCCGATAGAAGGATTTGAGTGTTTTCTGTTTCTCACTTTCTCTGTGCAGGGGATGGGTTTTATCTCCAGAAAGGTTCTTCCAGTATGTGGGAACATGTGTGTGTGCTGTCCCGCTTTGAGGTCGAGATCTCGACAGCCAACGAAGCGTTACAAGAAGTTGCTTTCTGAGATCTTCCCGAAATCCCTAGTAAGACTCTACTGACAATGATTTTCTCACCTTTGGTTCAGTGCTTCAACCATTTATTCATTTATTACATAATGATACGTTTTGCTTTGGTTATTTTAGCGGTCGAGTGAGTAATGCTGTACTTGATTATGCAATGCGAGTTGCTTATGCTCATTTTCTTGCTCGACTAATATTGTAAACATCTAATGATGAGTATTCTTTTCAAGTTCCTTGTTGGAACATGATCCAGTAAGCGTTTCACTTTTTTTCTCATCATCATCACCATTATTCATGTTTCAAGCCTCGGTGGAGTGAGGTATTTTATGCTAATTGAGGAGTCACCATAAAAGCTTGTCCTGGTGATGTAGGTTCTAGTTCTTCCTATTCCCCGACTGATATCCTTTAGTTGTATGTCTGGTTTGTAACATGTATGATTTTTTGTTGCTCGTTATGACACATTGGTAAATTCTTCCCATGTAAGAAATAGGTCTGGCATTTATCTTCAGACCAAACATTGATCTGTGAAAGCGCAAGTACTGCACCTGCTTCCACTTTCAAGAGGATCTTTTCTTTGGATGAAATTAGGCTAATGGTTAGGGGATAATTTAATATGGGTGTGAACGTCTATAAAACTGGATTGACTGTCAAGTCAAGTAGTATGTCCTTGGATGTTGAATCCCAGAAATATTTATTTTAACGTCATGTTTACTATTAGATTTGTCTTCTCAACTGTTAGTAGAATGACATTACCTCAACTTTGCAGGATGGCCCTCCAAATGAAAGGAAAATTGTTAAGTTATGTGAATATGCTTCTAGGAACCCTATACGTATACCAAAGGTATTGTTCTTTCTTACCTGTTTCCTATTTACAAGCATCATACATTTCCACCAATTTGAAGTTATTTTGTTCACTTTCAAACTTCTGTAGATTGCCAAGTACCTGGAACAGAGGATCTACAAAGAACTACGATCTGAGCACATCAAATTTGTTAATGTTATCATGGAGGCCTACAACAAGTTGCTTTGCATGTGTAAGGAGCAGATGTAAGTGCAAGGTGTTCTCTTGTTTGTTGTGATGCTTATCCTAGCTTTCCATTGTTGATTATATTAGTTATTAGTTATTACTGTTATAAAATTAGACCTGTCTTTTCCCTGTTGGGCCTATGATTTAAATCAGCTTAAAGCTGGATTTAGTCTAAATTTTTTGATCATGAAAGTTTCTGTTACTTAACTCTTAAGTATTAGCTGATTCTGCAATTTATTTTTTTCTGGTGAAACTTCTGTTGTGTTATCAGTTACTTTTCACTTTTCTGGTGTACTTGTTATTTGAGGAAATTCCCCCCCTCCCTCCCAACTGTTTGGTACATTTGACCTTCTCCAGTAGTCAGTAGGTCATTATTTGCATCTACTCTTCCTTTTTCTTGCTGTTAGAGAAGCGATTTTATTGTCAGTCCTTGGCATTGCATGAGCTTTACTAATCTTATACTTCTGCTGTGTAGGGCATACTTTGCTCTCAGCCTTCTGAATGTGGTTATTGAACTTTTGGATAACACAAAGCAAGATGTGGTGCGCATACTTGGATGTCAAATCTTGGCCAGGTTCATTTATAGTCAGGTGAGTTTGATACATACATACATGTCAAAATTTGTTAAAAAAATCGTAACGTCATAAATTTGTTAAATTTGGACAGTGTTACTGAAATTTGTTAAAAAAATCCTAACGTCATAAATTATGCTTTTCTTATGTTTTTAGAAGTTGAGAAATTGGAGGGGTTTGTACTATAACCATACTTGTCAAAATCTAGCTATGTACGACATGATTCATGAATTGGATTGTCAATCCCAAGGGCTCCAATTTGAACCTTACACCTGAAATCCTGAACCATTTTCTGAGAATATCTTACATTTTGTTTCGCAATTCTTACAATATATATGCTTCATACAATTGAATTGATTCTATCAAGCCATAGTTCTCTACTTTGTTATTCCTTTATTTTTCAAGATTTCTTCCACTGGGCTTTTGTTTTAAAACCCTTGCTACAGTAAGATTTATTCAGGTAACCTAAGATCTATTTAGAAACCTCGTTGCATTTATTTTCCATCATATGTTGGTTCAAAAGCCATTATGTATGGATTAACTGACATTAAAATTAAACTTGATTATATCACTTTGTGCTTCCAATGTGCAAGTGGTAAATTCTGTTATGTTAAATACATGCATGGTAGATGTGGGCTAGAAATGGGGTAAAATCACATTTGTATTTACATATTTATTTATTTTTGACAAATTTCCAAGATATGGAAAATTGGAAATAGTCTTACACTTATACAATGCAATTTATGATTCAATCATATTTGATCTTCTCACTGATTTAAAATATGATTACTTGCATAACTGTTCATATCTTTGCTACCTCTTACCTCATTATATCATGTGATATCTGGCTTTTATTCTGATTTCATGCATGAACAGGCGGATAGTACTTACACACACAATATTGAAGGCTTGGTTCATAAAGTATGTTCTTTGGCTTGCGAGTCTGGTAAAGAACGAAGCAAGCAATGTTTGCGAGCATCAAGTTTGCAGTGCCTTTCATCTATGGTATGAAGCTTAAACAGATTTTTTTTCCTCTGAATTGGCATTCAAATTGCTATCTCTATAAATTCCCCCCCTCTGTTTTAATGCTGTAACCGAGTTGGCTAATTCTTATTGCTGCAGATGTGGTTCATGGGAGAATTTTCACATGTTTTTGATGATTTTGATGAGGTAGATGCTATGAACCCTTTTTAAATCGTTCTATCATTGACTTGTGCATATTATATGCCTACAAACTCTTTAATTACCCTTTAGGTGAATGTCCATATTAGGTTAGGCACTATTAAACTAATTGGTGGTTGTTATAACTTATAAAGAATGACTAGGGCCATTCTTTTTATGAAGTTATGTCAGAAACTATAACATTTCAGACATGTCTTGGCACTTTTATTTAGAGAAATGGGTTTGCCAATCCACCATATTTTCATTTTATCATATCTTATATTTATCATGTCCATAATATTTAAAGCTAATATTAATTATGCTTACCAACAAATCTGTTACACTGCTGGTATAATTATTCCAAAAAGTTGTCCTAAATATTTTTTACCATTAACAATGGAACTTTTTTGAAAGAGGTAATAAAAATAAATGAATAATACAACACTACTATCTAAAAATGCTCAGCAATGTAGGATAGAAAACAACTCAATGGCCTTTGGCTGACAGCACAATATGGTTCAAGTATAAAACAATTACAGATTTTTCCCCGGCCCTGAAATTCCCCCTTAATGCTCTCTTGTTGACCTCCATTCTTGCTACACCATCCACTAGACTGCTAACAGACTTGGGAATCCTGCTGAATGTGCTGTTCAGATTGATAGATAAAGCTATTTCTTCTCTAATCTGGGATCCAAGACACCAAGAAAGGAACCAACCGATCACAACTTGGCAAATCTCCTTCAATGGCCAAACAACTCCTGTCTCTCTCCCTTGCAAATCTTAGTCCTTGAAAAAGTGCTAACAATTGCACCCTTAAAGAGTTCCTGTTCCAACGGGACCTACATGGCTTAGCAACATGTTGCCATTGTGATTCCTGAAAACTCCTATACCTGATTGTGCTGGATTCATCAGAGTTCTGCCCTTCAAATTTCTTTTAAATGTGTCCTTGGTGCTACCCGTTGCTTTGAACTGACTAGTCTTTGAGGAGGTAAGCTAGAAACCACAAACCACCTTCATAGGATCGAATCAATACAGTTGTCCTCAACACATAAAAAATGTATGAAATTGCCAATATTTAGGTTTTCTGAAGCCAATTTGTTTTGTACCTTGTGTCTCACAACAATACACTTTTCTATTTGTGCAACATAAATACAACAATTTTTGGACCTTAGTAAGTTATCACATTCAACTGTTTCACAGAAACTACCCTGTGGAGTCTGACAATTCTATATGCTAAATTATGTTTTCAGTTGAAGAATAATTATTTACAGCTCTTAAAAGTTGGTCATATTTTGTAATAATGTTATTAACTGCTTTTGGTTTATGGATACCCAGATTGTGCATGCAATATTGGATAACTATGACCCAGATATGCATCTTGAGGGTGACAATGAAAGAGGGGAGCTGCAACATAATTGGGTTGATGAAGTAGTTAGGTGTGAAGCAGGTGTTGGTGGTGATCTAAGCCCAAATCACATTATCAGGCCACGGCCAGAGAAAAAGGATTTCTCTCTATTGACAAGGTGGTAATAAAGAGCCAAAACTTGGATCTTTAAACTGGAATTTTCATTTGCCATATTTTTGCAATTTTGATTATTTTTTCATAAAAAACTATTTATTTTGGATGTTTTCCTTCAGGAGAAGATATTTGGTCTATAGCTAACATGGTGCTATTTTCCCTATAGAGAAGAGATTGAGACTCCAAAGATTTGGGCACAAATTTGTATTCAGAGAGTGGTTGAACTGGCCAAGGAGAGTACAACAATGCGCCGGGTTTTGGATCCAATGTTCATTTACTTTGACACTAAAAGAAAGTGGGTTCTTCGCCAGGGGTTATCTGTGGTTGTTCTATCTGATATGTGTTATTTTGCTGAAAATCCAGGTATGGTATCATTCCCAAAACCTACCTTTTCAGCTAATACTTTGTTAGTGTTATTGTTGATCTTCTTCTGCTTAATCTCCATCCATGAATTCTTGCTGATTTTTTTTGTCATGCTATACTGCTTAAGTGCTTATTTATATAATACATTCACACCATCTGCTTTTTTGGTCCTTTTGATCTCCTTTCTTGTGTTTTCCCTAACTTACATACTGTAAATATATTGTTTGCCGTACCTATTCTAGGTAATTAATGTATTGCGTCTTAATCAATCAATATCTACTCTATGAATCCCTATGTGGTTATAAGATTGCACAATGTGACTATTTCTAGATGTTAGTAATAAATTAATAATAATAATGTATTTCCTTGTACAGCCATACAACAGTATGCCCTTAAAAACTAGTTTCTATATTGTATGTTTAGGTTGCTATTGACTGTGGTTCATCTTGGATTTTTTGTTTTAGAAATATCAGTTTTTTTGGGTTCCAATCGTATCCTGTCTATCCAACTAACCTCATCCCCACTATTGGGGCTTGGCTACATGAGTCATGCTTCAACATTTTTGTTCTGTGTCATTTCTTCTATTAAATAATTTACTTTCGATGCTTTTTTTCCTTCAATGATTCCACTTACGGCTGTTTTGATCTTCTTCTTGTCCTTCAATGTGCCCTCAACTTGCATTAACTGGTAACTGGTTAAGCCATCAGTCTAAAATGATTTGAGCTACCCTTATCTTTCCACCTATGGACTATCCATGTGTCCCCACTCAGGGCTTTCTGTGAATTGAGCTGATCTGACTTTGCAAATGGTCTTCATTGCACATGTGAAACCATCACAATCAACTTCCCCAGATATTACAACCTTTTGGGCTGGCTGCCTTTTGTTCTCACCTAGGGTTTCACCAAGGAACTAAATGTACATTATGTAATAGAAGTCTCTGAAAGAAAAACTATTAGCTTTACTAGTTATTAAAATTTGCTCAATATTTGGCTGGACAGGTTTACAAGTTCAAGGATACCGGCAAGTGGTAGTATGATGAAAAAATATTACAACCTGTTTTTTTTACATATTGTCCTTGGGGACAGTTGGATGGAAGTCTCTGAAAGCAAAACTATTAGCTTTACTAGTTATTAAAATTTGCTCAATATTTGGCTGGACAGGTTTACAAGTTCAAGGATACCGGCAAGTGGTAGTATGATGAAAAAATATTACAACCTGCTTTTTTTACATATTGTCCTTGGTCGTTAGTTAATGATTTACTTGTTTGTGCTCCCACTTGTATGAAAACCTCTCTCTCTCTCTCTCTCACACACACACACACTTATATTCTGTCTTTGTGACTCATCTTTAAGCTTCAAATTAAAAGTTATTTCTATTTTACTAGAATTTAATTACACCAGCTCTAGTCTCTTCAATTAAACTTGTGATAAACAAATAACATATAGCACATCCATAATTACTGTATAAAAGAATTAGTTATGTTCTTTTCTGAAATCCACAGAATCCAATATGTTCTATGAACTCTTAACATTTTTGTTCTGAAAGTGGATTTTCTTTCCAATAATTACTTCTATGGTTTATTTGGTTTCACAAAAGATATCTTTAGGAAGATCAAAATGATCTTATATGCATTTGGCTATATTTTCTTTTGCCTACTTTCAGGAAGTGAGCAATTGATTCTAGCTTCTGTCATCCGGCATCTGGACCACAAGAATGTTTCTCATGATCTCCAAGTTAAATCTGATATTATTCAGATTGCTGCTACTTTGGCTCGACAAATCAGGACACAGACTATGGTTGCTGAAATTGGAATTATCAGTGATCTCTGTAGACATTTGAGGAAAAGCCTACAAGCCAAGGCTGAATTGGTTGGACAGCAAGAGGCGAACTTGAATATTTCACTTCAAAACTCTATTGAAGATTGCTTATTAGAAATTGCCAAAGGGGTAAGTCATATGCTTGTTCATTCCATGAAGTTCTTTATCAGCTTTTCTAGCTTAATTTATAGAAGTTTTTGTTATAGCAATGAATCTATCTTGAGCTGTCTTCAATTAGATTGGGGATGCTCGGCCACTGTTTGACATGATGGCTATAGCATTGGAGAAGCTTCCACCTGTGGGAGTTGTTGCAAGGGCTACCATTGGATCACTGCTGATTCTAGCTCATATAATATCTTTGGCATCTACAACCTTGCAACTACAGCAGGTGAGAATGAGTTTCATTACCTTATGAAACATTTCAGTGGATTTATTATCAATTTTTTTCTGTTTATCAAAAAAGACTTTGGTCTAAAAATGATTCAAGTTGTTCATCTTTGCATACTTAACTCTTTCATGAATCAACTGGCACTAGTTTCTTTTGACTGCAGCAATGTTTTCTAATATGTTATTTTGACTATTTGTAGACCTTTCCAGATGCACTTCTACTCCAACTTTTGAAAACTATGGTGCATCCTGATACTGAAGCACGTGTTGGAGCTCACCAAATTTTTGCTACTCTCCTTGTCCCAACATCTAACCATCCTAAACATGAAATAGCTACTGTTCGATCTGGGTATCCATATGAACCCAAGAGGTGGCAGTCCAAAACTGCATTTGCATTTGCCTCAACTACTGCTTTACTTGAAAGGCTTCGTAGGGAAAAGGATGGCATGAAATTCGAAAAGCACAGGAATTCCTTGGAAGATTCCAAGGATAGAGAACCTGCGGAAGAAGATTGGAAACAGGGGTGGACCCGCAAAAACTCACCAAACTTTTACAAACTAAATTGTTACAGAACATCTGGGTCAGCTTGCTTTCCTGAGGCAGTAAGTATCTTTCTTTTTCGTGAATGCATTAGTTATATTTTCTTGAATGTAACATATCAAAAAAAAAAAAAATCTTGGATGTATCTTTACATATTCTTCTGCCATATTGTTTTATTACTTATTTCTTTTATTGCTCATATGCTGATCTTCTTCAGGAACCAAATATTGTGAAATTAAGTGAGGATCAAACAGCTCAGTTGCTTTCTGCATTTTGGTTGCAAGCCAATCTTCCAGATAATTTGCCATCAAACTTTGAAGCTATTGCTCATTCCTTCTGCTTGACACTTATCTGCTCACACCTTAAGGTGAGAGTTCACAAAGATGCACTCTACACATAAAAAGCACTTGGTTAATTCTTGTGGTTGCAAGCCAATATTATAGATAATTCGGTATGATTGTAATGATGATTAACTTTTCAGGGGCTTGCATTAATGACAGTTAACATTATTCCCTTGGTAAATCTTTTGTGGAATATTATGATCAAAACTATTGAATCTTTCATGCTAGAGGGTTCAAGTATTTAGACCTGTCCTTTGTCATATGGTGTCTTTAAACACTCTATCTTGTGATGTTGCAGAATTCCAATCACAACATTGCTGTACGTTTCTTTCAGCTTCCTCTCTCTCTTAGAAACATATCCTTGGACCCATGTAATGGTAAGAGAGCAGATAATCTTGTATGACAAAATCTTTGAGGTTTGAATACATGGTAATGTTATCAATGTCAACTTGGCAGGAATGTTGCCAGTGTCATGCCAGAGGTCTCTTTTTGTACTAGCAACAGCTATTTTGATGTTTGCAGCAAAAATTTATCATATCTCTGATCTGAACGACCTGCTTAAATCATCAGTTCCTAACGATGTAAGATTGTCTTTTCTTCTGTGATAAAATTTCTGCTTTGCTCTCTAAACTGAACCACACATCAGGCACATGCCAGGGGTTTTGCCTACTGAATGGTATTGCAGTTTCCGTGGAAAATCTCCCGAACCAAAGATTTGTTGGTTGATTGGTTCTCAAATATCTTCCTTACCTATTTATCAAAAAGAAAAAAAAAATCTTCCTTACCTACTTATTTTTTTTGTCATGCTGGCCCACATGTCCTCAAGTATCATATTTGAGCGACCTTTGATGACTGATTTTATGTGCTTTATTATCATGTTCTTATAGAAGTACTTGGCTGAATATTTCCTACAAATCAGGTTGATCCATTCTTGAGCATTGGTGATGACTTGCAATTATATACAAGGCCTCAGGCCGATTTGAGAGAATATGGATCTGCTACTGATTATCAAGGTGCTATGACCTTGCTTGCCAAGTTGAGGGAGGAATCTTGTGAACCTAACAAGACCATACAGGACATCTTAGTCCAAAGCCTTTCTAATGTAACTGAGGTAACATCTTATTGATAAACTGAGTTTATGATAACCTTTTCTCTATGTATATTATGTATTATGCACGCTTGTGTGCCTGTGCCTGTACTTAGTAACTTCCAGTACTCACCTTTTTTTTTTTTTGGTTTCATTAGCTGGACATGGATGACCTGGCCAGGCAATTGTCAGAGGTCTTCACCCCTGATGATGTATTCATGTTTGCTCCACAATCTGCACTTGGCTTGTGCCACCTTCGAACAATTTGTCTAAAGAAGGAATCACATCCAGATGGGGTATGCTATGCTATCTTATGCTTTGAGGTGGTTTGGTTCTTTTCTTTTTCTTTATTTTTTCTTTTGTATTCTCCTACAGCCTTAATGGAGGTGGGTTATCAGTTGGTACTACATTGAATTCATCTTTTTCTAAAATGATCTACTACCAAGTTACTCAACACTGACTTCTGGATAAAGATTAGGACTGCAATTCAAGTCCTAGTCATGTGCTTGGTGGGACATTGAAGAAGTTCATGCTTGAACCTGTCCATGCATGTTAAACTTTATGGGCTTTGTTAAACTTGCAGGAACCAACATCTTCAAGCGAAGATGATGCACTAAGTGATTCATCCAACCGCTCTGGTGTCATCCCAAGAACTCCTACTTCTCCATCCTTGTCTCATATTATCAGTGTTGGGCAGCTTGTAGAATCGGTAAGTTCTTTATTCTCCTCTTTCAGATATATGGATCTACAAAGATACCTGTCTTTGCATTCTTGTGGATTCATGCGTCCTTATAACTTGTCATTATGTGAGTTGTGGGTTCAGGCACTGGAGGTAGCTGGCCAGGTGGCAGGTACATCAGTATCAACCTCACCCCTTCCGTATAGTGCCATGGCAAGCCAATGTGAGGCCCTAGGCACAGGAACAAGGAAGAAGCTGTCTAGTTGGTTAGCCCATGAAACACCTCTGCCAAGAGCAGGCGAGGTCTTTTCAGCTTTTCCTTCAGATGGGCAATCGGCCATTAGAAATGTGAGTAACTCCATTAGCCAAGATGGGTGTATTAGACTACGATTTACTGCCAACACTTAGTTTTGTTTTTCTTGTGACAATCATTTTTGCTTCATTGTTCATGCAGATAACCATTGAGAATGGTGGATATGTTCAAGGTATCCTGTCAACTGAACAATGGTCGTCTATGAGGTTGCCTCCCGCCAGCCCATTTGATAATTTCCTCAAAGCAGCTGGTTGTTAGGGAAAACCGAAAGCTACATCCTCCCCTCCCCCTCTCTCTCTCTCTCATAGAATTCTGTATGTATGCTTATGAATGTTGTGTATGGGTAACATGTAAAATCATAGGAAATTATTAGGATGGTATGATAGGGCGATGTCCTCCTGTATGCTTTGTCATGTGAGTTTAGGTGTTAAGTTGTTAACTTTTACTTGCATTTGCACGCACAAGCACATTTCCAATCTTACTCAAAAATGGCAGCTCACTTAAGGGGTGTTCAACAACATTGTTTTGTTTATTCCATGGTTGCTTCAAATCTTTAGAATTTAGTGTCCGTTATAGGGTCTGGAATCGGAATCAGAATGGTCCATTCTGATTTCAACTGTTTGGTTGGGGGAATTGAAATCTGATTCCCATTTTTGGTGGAATGACTTTCCTCCCTCCCATTTGAGGGAATAGATATTCTCCCCCTCATGGGATTGAATTTCATTCCAACTGATTCTTTCTGATTCCGATTCTGAATGCAAACCAAATGGCCATATCTTTTTCTAGGTAATCACATTCTGCATATTTTTATCTATATACGAAGTTACCAATCCTAACCATTCCATGGCACATGTGAGTGGAAGGATGAATTACTCCAAATTGATAAAATTGGGTTGAGGAAGGATGGGATTCAAACCATTTTGCTCTCCCCATAAAGAAAACCCATTTTCTATTGTTTGGATGTTGAGAAAATTAGACTGTTAAAATAGCTTTGGTCCATTTACACTATCTTGGGCTTAAGCTTCAGACCAGGCCCATTTAAATTTTGGCAAAAATTAAGCCCGAACCCAGCCCATGAGCAGGTCCATGGGTTATGCAATTTTATAATACGCATGGATTATGGTGGTAAAACAAAGGTTCAGTTTGGAAAGATTGAATATGTACAGTGCAAATTTGTATGTATACTCCTTCCAAACTGAGCCTAGAGGCAAGTGATGTGCTGGCGAATCTTGGTTAATTTAAAAAATGCGTCGCTGACAAAATCTCAGATACAAATTATAAACACAAAGAACTATACTTGAGTGGTTCGTGTGGTGCGAATTATAGAAATATGATTAGAAAATATTACGCAACACTTAAAACAAGATTTCTGGGTATTTTCGAGAAAATTGAGTCCAGGAAAATAAGATAGTCAAAATTATGCATTAAATTTCTGAGTATTTTGAAATTTGAATGTTGAATTTGGTTAAAATTATGCATTACAATTCCTAAAGTAGCCTTTCAAATTCAACATTCTTATAATCAAGATTTCTCCGCAAAGGGCATTTTGGGTAAAAAACGTAAGAATGTTGTTAGGTCTAATGTTTGAAGTTTTTCTGTTTTTGTAGATATGCTTGATGCAATTTGGTGGTTGCATCTCGAGTTATGTTGTGTTGGATTTTAATCTCATAAGAGATTAAATTCAATGGGTTTGATTAGTCAGTTATATATGAGAAATTGCATCTGCATACTTGAATGAAAAATTAACTTTTCTTTTGCAAAACTTAGTTTTGAACTTGTCTTACATTGGAAAATTATAAGCTTTGTTTTTAATATTTTAATAGGAGCTTTGTTTTTAATATTCAATGGGTTTGGTTTTGGTGCAATGTTGATTGTTAATCATTGTTGATGAGATCAACGGTCACGGTTTGATTAGGTGTGATCAAGATGTACAATTCAAAATTAACTGTCATTAACTATTAACTACTTTTTAAACAGTCACAATGTTTGAAATTGTGTGTATTTTCTGAGTCAACACCTATTGTTTCTTCATACTTCTTCATAAACTATTTAAGAAGCATGAATCAGACTTCAAAAACATACATTTTCGAAATCCACTTTCTCTCTCTCTTAGTCCGGTCTGCTACAGTCTCACAGAAGGTTTCTTCGGAGATTCTTCAACTTTGTTGGTTGCAGATTCTCATCCAAGACTCTGTTGTATCATGGGAACGGATTTGCCTGTAAACCAACAGCAAACTTAGTGAAACTGAGTGGGGGCAAATAACATTCTAAAGACAATGTCTTCAAACGTGCCTCAGAGCTTATCTTCCAAAGTTACAGTAACCCCATTTTCCAACATGTTGTGATTATTGTATTCAATTAAGTTCATTTTGTTCTATCATTTATAGTGGCTGGTGGGGACTATGGGTCTCCTACCCACGAGAACTTTGCCCATGTTTACCCACAATACACTACCCTCGTGAATTGATAATATCTCCCCATGCATAATACCATGTAGGAGGATGAGATGCTCTCCATGTGTGGCTGCAATGTTATGTGAGTAGACGTAGGCAAAGCTTGTGTGGGCAGGGAATCTGGACTTGCTAGTGGGTTCATCTCTCTCACATTAAACTTTTGAAAACAAGTATAACCACAATATATTAAAATGTTAAATTTTGAAATCAAAATCTACTTACAAAATAACATAAAAATAAAACATGGATTAATATGCAAATGACGAGAGTTCCACAAGTTCTAATACAATTGCGTAAGATTATTGGTGGGTTTTAGTTGAGTTGAGCCAAATATCAAGTTATTCGAGCTAGGCTCTTTCAAAGAACATAAGGCTTGAGCTCAAGTTTTAACTTGACTCGATCTAGAAATTTGAGCTTCAATTTGGCTTGACTCAAAAACTCATATTTTCGAATTTTGCTCAGCTTGAGCTCTTTCATATAAAAATAAAAAATTATATATATAAAAATTTGTTTCTTTTATATATATAAATATAAATTATTTGACTAGAAGGAAATCCCAATTTAAATGGAGCTGAATCAAGATTTTCACGAGCCAAGAGCCAAGCTACAATAGATGGTAAAAGGCTAGATTCATATCTACCCCTACCTAAAAATACAAATTAGATTTTAGTGCACTTTTGTTTCCATACTTTTTGCACCAATGCAAATAAAATTGGTTTGTAAACAAACAGGTCCTAGAGTGAGACCTGACCCTCGACCTCCCTAGGCGAATGCAGGTATGGGAACTTCGGTTCGGGATTTATTAGTGGTACTGGACCTACTGGTCTACTGGATAAGTTGTGAGTAGAGAGTTCACCGAGGAACAAAATCCAGTGTTCCGAGAGCGGAGGCATTTTGCAGCAGAAAGGCTCCGACTGTCCAACTTAGGTCACCGTAGTAGTAGTAGTCATGGCGCATTCATGCGTCGCAACGTCGACTTCATCTCTCCGATTCAACTCTCTCCTCTTTTCATCTAACCCTACTTCCCGTTCTGACACCCAGAAGCTCTCTCTCCCATTCCAACCTCTTCGCCCCAGCAGGTATTTCTTTTGTTTCTTTATCTCTCCTCCTCGTGCTTTCTTCAGAGATTTCTCTGAGATTCTTCTTCTATGCAGGAAATTAAGGAGTTCGGTTTCCAAGGCCATTTACTCCGGTGGATTTTGGGCGCCGGAGCCGAGTTCACGGCAAGGGATTTGGTCTATTAGGTATCTTTCCCTTCCAACTTTCTCTTGATCCAGTGCGGTCTTACGATTACTATTTACCTTCTTTTTGGTTAGAGGTTTATTGTTTGATTATATAGGGACGATTTAAAAGTTCCATCTTCTCCATACTTCCCTGCTTATGCACAAGGAGGACAGGGTCCGCCGCCTATGGTTCAAGAGCGTTTCCACAGTGTTATCAGCCAGCTCTTTCAACACGTAATATCTTGAATCGGGCTTTATCCATGTTACAATTTTTATCTTTCTTGTTCTTTTTTTTTGTCGGGTTTCTGAATTGCTGCGGAATTGAATTTAGAGAATAATACGGTGCGGTGGAGCTGTTGATGATGACATGGCCAACATTATCGTCGCCCAACTTCTATATCTCGATGCCGTAGACCCCAACAAGGTTCTTATTTATCCTTTTTTTTTTGTTTGGTTTGCTGTGCTTTCTACATATCAAGTCGTCCTGGTGCCTTTTAAACAAATCTTTCTTTTTTATTATTTCATTGTTTCCTTTCTATGCACTTTTGCTGAATTCTTTATTGGTTTTGGAAGAGGCTGTCTAAATTTGAGTTTAGTTGGCAAATAGGATTTGAATGGATCTCTTGAATTAATTGCAAATTTTAAGCATGGCGTAACTTGAAGATGAGACCTAACTGTATGCAAGAGTAATAACATGGAAGATGGGTTTCAACAATATGTCCAGTTTATCTGTCTTTGCATGGGAAAGTTTCAATTAAGTTTGAATTCAAATGCCTTCTGGTGATATTCTTAAGCCTACCCTGTTTATATCATTCTACTATCTTCAGGACTTCAAGCTTTAATATACAGCAATAAAAGCATTTGTCCTGGTTTTACTCTTAGGTTTTGCATTTTTTTCTTTAATTCTTTTTTCTGGTTCTGTCTCTGTGTGTGAGAGAGATGCATCTTTTGTTTCTTGTGTCATACGATTGAATGGTTCTCCGTTTCAAACTTCCAGTTTTACCCCCCTTGCATTGTACATGATTTTTTGTTATTTTTTTAACCCAATATTCTACTCCTTTTTTGCAATTAATAATACACTAGTTAATACATTTCTCCACTTTTTTTGACAGGATATTGTAATGTATGTAAACTCTCCAGGGGGCTCAGTGACAGCTGGTAAAAACAAATTTCATACTTTCTATGTAACTGTTTTGGTAATCTGTTTAAACTGCAAACGGAGAACTTGGATTTATTTGTTTTATTTACTGCATCAATCCCTGGCAGGTATGGCCATATTTGATACCATGAGGCATATTAGACCTGATGTTTCAACTGTCTGCGTCGGACTGGCAGCTAGGTAGGCTTATTTGTTCTAGATTTTATCAAATTCAAATCATGCCACTTACTGCTCACAGATTTTTATTCCATCTGTTATGTTTTTGTTTCCATTTGCTTTTTTTTTTATTTTTATTGAGAAAAAAATCATATTTTCTTCATTAAACATGCAATGAATTCATATAAATAGAACTATTTCTTAAATGACGCCCTTAGCTCACATGCTACACTTCAGATTTCTAATTGTTTAGTATTATATGAGTGCTTTCCCACTTATGTAAAAGACCTAATGTTTTCAATGTGGTGCAGTGATGGTTAGTGACTTTGGCCGCACTAGTTGATGCAATGGTTAGTTGGTCTTTAGGTGCCAACTAGTCAACTAGAAAAAAGGATTTATTCTAGATAGATTTAGGAGATTGCTCTCATAAGGCTCAGTTTGGAAAGAGTACAAATACAAATATATACAGTGCAAATAGGAGGTTTAGAAATACCATATACAAGGTTTTGCACTGCACATATTTGTATTTGCACTGTTCCCAAACTAAGCTTAAATAAGTAAATGTAGATTGCAAATCCATATATATATATATATTAAAATTGGACGGCCCATGTCAGCATGTCTCTCCTTGGAGAGAAGATATTTATCTATTTTCTCCATTTTTTGTATTTTTTCTTATTTTCTTTTGTTTTAAAAATATAAAACAGTAATCATTGCTTATCTTGATTAGATTAATAAAGCTGTACACTATTAGAGAGAGACCTTTGGGTTTTCTAAGGCCTCTTATTTTAATGCATGTTATTATTACAATTAAAAATGGCATTTAAGAAAGAGAGACCTTTAGGTTTTCCAAGGCCTCTTATTTTAATGCATGTTATTATTAAAAGAGAGAGAATAGTAATAATATAAATCAAGGTTTTTAAAACCGAACCAAACAATGATCGGTTAGAGGTCCGGTTCTTGGGTCAAACAGTCTGATCGTTCGGTTTAGATGGTTCAAATGGTTTGACCGCCTGGGTCAGCGGTTTGCTGACCAAATCAACGGTTTTTGGTGAAATAGCGGTTTTGGGGTAAAGTGGAACCGGTCACCTGACCAGTACCCGATTTTTTCGATCTGGTTCTGGTCCGGTTTTGAAAACCATGATATAAATCAAATAATATAAATAGGTTGAGGTTAAACAATCAAAAAATAAGAAATTTAAGTATAAAAATATTAGTTGATAGTTTTAATAATATTATTAGATAACTTATAAGTTGAGACCTTAATAAACGCTAATAAAAATATTAATTGATAGTTTTGATGTTTTTTTTTAATCAGTAACAGTGCATTTTATTAAAAATTGAGAATGTACAGAAATAAGGAGCTAAAAAAACTTAACTCCCCAATACATCAAAGTACATTAAAGTACACCCAACTGAAACCAACTACAAAACAGCCCAAAAAATAGAGTTTCTGTTCACCCGTTGCCTAGCTAAGCCATCTGCCAATGAGTTTGCACTCTTTATCCATGTACATCTAACTTCCATGTCCTTATTCGGCCACTTATTCCTCTTTTCATTGTTGTAGTTCCAGAGCTTGGAGTTGTCCTCTTTTAACCAGTTCACTACAATTCCAGAATCACCTTCTATGATCAATTTCTTGAAATGCATGTCTTTGACCTTTTGTACTCCTTCAAGAGCTCCTAATATCTCAGCCCTCAAGGAGTCTTCCACCCCAATTGGGCCAGAATACATAGCTAACATATTCCCTTTTTCATCTCTCATCACTCCCCCTATTCCAAAGGGCCCTGGATTGCCCAAACTACTACATCAAAGTTCAGTTTGATAAACCCGCTTGGTGGAGGGGTCCAACAAGAACTTGAAGCTTTCTTACTTGAAATTGATTCTGCAATTTCCTTTCAATTCCTTAGCATCACATCAACTGAGAACTCAGCAAACAGCTCTGAAGTTTTTAACCAATGTATTACCCTTATGTTAATAATCTCCAATATTACTTCCAAGCTTCTTTCTTTGTCTAGAAAAATCCACAAATTTCTCTCCCTCCCAAACAGTCCAACAAACTGCCAGCCCTTACACATCTCCACATAACCTTTACCCTTTTTGTTGAGCAGTTGGGCATGGAAGTGAATAAGCTTTGCACATTTAATGGGGGAGTCCACCTGCACCTAAACATAATTAAAGTACTAAAATAATTAAAAAAATATTGAAAAGTAACAATATTTTATATTAATAAGGGTATTTACTGAAAATAATTAAAAAGTACAATTAATAGTATTTTATTACTAAAAAATAAGAAAATTTATTAAAAAAATACCAAGCCATAAATTATTGAAAAACAGCTGTATTTTTTTATTAACCATGGTATTTATTTAGTTATTTAATTTATTTTTACTGAAAGCAAATGCAAATTAATTTTGTAGTTACTAGTATGCAAAAATAAATGATGAAAATACTGTAAATTATTGAAAAATACTCATATGTAAAAATTACTGAATAATAATGAAAAAATAATGTATTTTAATTATTAATAGTAATATAATTAACAATAATTATTTTTAAACTGTAATTAATAGTAATTATAATTTAAGCTATAAATAGTAGAAAATTACATTTAATTACCAAAAAGGCATATTTAATTACCAAAAAGGTATATTTAATTAGTTTTAGCCAAGAAATTAGCAATATTTCTAAAAATATGATAGTTTTAAGAAGTTACTGTATTTTAAATAAATACAGTAATTTAATAATTACAATATTTTAATATCTAATAATATTTTAATAATTACTAATAAAAAATAACAAATTGTTTATAACTTAATCTAACCCGATCAGATCTAAATTTGCAGGCTCAAGCAACTATTTTCTTTTGAGTTGGGTCTAGCTGAGATTTGCACCATGCCCACACATTATTAGGGATAATTAGATCCGAAGCCTAATTGGGTATCAAACTTTTGGAGTCCAATGATGGCTTTAGCGGATTGTCCAAGCTAAACAACCCCTATTTTAATAATTACCAATAAAAAATAACAAATTGTTTATAACTTAATCTAACCCGAGGATCATCAGATCCGAAGCCTAATTGGGTATCAAACTTTTGGAGTTCAATGATGGCTTTAGCGGATTGCCCAAGCTAAACAACCCCTAATAAGCTCTTGGAAGTTATATGCATATATGTTAAATATTATTATATAATATTTAAATAACAAAATATATATAGAAATGTTATATATTTTTTATACTAGACTATAATTAAATAAAAATTTTAATTTGTAAAAAATCATGGTTTTATAATTAACACGAGCCTCTTTATCAACAAAAAATGTGCAAGCTCGAGCCCGAGCCCCGGCCCAACCATCGGGCCTAGATTTTGAGCCCGAGCCCAGCCTTTATATAAAGCCCGAAGCTTGAGCTCGAGCCTGAAGCCCGATCTTTACACAAAATGTCTTATTTTCAGTATACTTTTATAAACTAATATTATATCAATTTAGTAATAATTTAATAAATTATAAACTAATTTATATTTCCTAATAGTAAATTGATATTTATTAATAATTTAAGAAGTATATATATACACTATATTTATTATATACAAGTACTTTTTTATATATGTAATAGTATCGGGTTGGGCTTATTTGTGAAAGGCCGAGCTCGAGCCAATGAGCTTGAAATTGTCCAAGCATGAAAAATAACAGGTCAGATCGGGCCAGGTTATCGGGTTACCTGGCCCATGAATAGGTCTAATTGTATATATAAACAATTGTATACATAAAAAATCATATGATATAAAAATTTAAACATTTTTTTCTTTTTTTTTTTTTAAATGGACCTCTCATAGCTTGGCCCGGTCTACGGCTTGGCCTGGCCTAAGGATCGACCTAGCATGACCCGATTTACACCTCTGCTTGAACCTACACAATACTGGGGACGAGGTGGGGAAATTCGAGGATTCCCCATCCTTGATGAGGAGTGGGGTGCCTTGCCCTGAACACTAACAGGGATGGGGTGCCCCGCCCTGAACCCACCCTATTGTCATTCTTATATATTTGTTAATTATTATTCAAATTAATAAAAGTGTTAGCTTTTGTAATTATTTTTATTTATTTAAAATTAATCAAAATTTCATTTAAAAATAATAAAAATAATAACAATTATTAAAATTACTATAAATTATTAATAAAACTAAATTTATCAAAAAATATTTGTTCATATTAAATTAACAATAATTATTTTCTGTAAATCAACATTAAATGAAAATACAATTATTAAAATTTTAGATGTTAACAATAATTTTGAATACTTTTAGTTAATTAATAACAATTTTGATTATTAATTTAATATTAATTAATAGTAAATAAAATTATTAAATCTTTCAGATTTTCCCGTGCATCCTATGGGTCCCCGCTAGTATGCAACAAAAAATGACACTAAACACTTAGTTTGTGAACTTTTATTTGGACAGTAAAAAAGTTAGGCTGGATGGGAGTTACAGCCTTGTTCATGGCAACCCCATATCAACACATCACTAATTGGAAGGAAGCTTGAAAGGACCTCTCCTCCACTTTCATCTTTATGCCTTGTTTCAATTTTATATACCATCAGCCAACCATGATCAATCATAAATGTTTGAAGCAACAACATTCATATACAAAATAGAAATATATATATATATATATATATATATATATATATATATATATATATATATATATTAATATTGTTCAAAACAAGAGATAAACCTGAAGAATTAAAGCTTTTAACATAACTTTGTAGTCAACTAGTTAACCTAATCAATCCTTATCATCCTGAGTGACTGCATCATGAATATTGCCTGACTAGTTAGTAAAGCTGCTTGTGTGGCCCTCAATTAACTAGTTGATGGCTAATTGACACTTTGATTATACTGTAATGACATTTCTATTTTAGAATGGTGTGTCTGCTTAATAATTTTTACTTGATCATTTGCAACTAATATACTGATAATGACCTTGTGAACAGTATGGGGGCTTTCCTTCTTAGCGCTGGCACCAAAGGTAGCCTATACATCCTGCTCTCCCTACAAGTGGTTGACATCTAGTTTTTGGTTGATTGCATTTATTATGCCTTTTTCCTGATTTATGATTTTCCTAAACATGTTCTTTTTCTCTTGAAATTTTTTAATTAATGAAGGAAAGCGATATAGTTTACCAAACTCAAGGATAATGATCCATCAACCTCTTGGAGGGGCTCAAGGTGGGCAGACTGATATAGACATCCAGGTAAATATCTCTGATAAATTACCATTTGTTTTAAATAATCTAAATATCATTTTGGCATGTTAGGTTGTTATTTTCCATTCATTTGTTGGTATGTATGGCATACATGTGACTAACATGCTCAGCTGTTATTCAATTAACATTTTGGCATGTTTGGCATGCTCAGTTGTTATTTATCAAAAAAAAAAATCATTTTATTTGATATTATGTTCTTGATAACTTGTAGAATAAATCTGAGTAATATGTTGTTAATGAAAGTTGCTGCCCAGAGAGGCTTCTTCAAAAAACAGTCATCTTTGCTTCATTCCCTTTAGACTCAAAGCGATTATCCACTTCTCAGACTCAAAACACTAATCAATCCTTAGAACCCAGCATATCCATAACTTCTCTTCACACAAAAAAGTCCTCTTATGAAAAAACACATTGAATTCTTTATCAACCACTCTCAATCCACATACTTAACTACCTTAAACTTATGATAGATCAAAACAGACTCACCTTCAGACTCCCCTCACCCATCCTCCATCACCATATTATCAATATCATTTAGATAATCTCTAACTGATGATCAACATTTTCATATACAGGCATAATTCTATAATTCAATTTTTGAAACCCACATTTTACTGAAGAGTCCAGATATAACTCCTCTAAATCCACTATGAGTAGAGATGGAGTATGCAAGTCTACCTCTTCTTCATTATCAAACCTGTCTCCATCCTTACTCCTTAGACATACTTTCCAACTCAAATCTATCCCTTTCATTACCCAAAGTGATCACTGATAGTGAACCAATCTGATTTTTGTTTGTCTGCTCATCTACCTTAATCTGTGAATGAACACAAACTGGAATCAATGGGAAGAATGGGCAGACAAAGTAGTAGTTACAAATCATGAATTTCCAACTTGTTTCTTTTTTACTGGAAGGGCAAAGAATAGGACCTACACATCATAATATTTTGAGTAGATTATAATCAGTTGATATGGTAATATATTTTAATAAATTGAAGCGGACAACCTGAACAAACTTTCATGCCTATATGTAATGCTTAAGAATTTTACATGCATGTAAAATGAAACCAATTTGTATTTCCAAAAATGCAGGGTTGATCTTGGTGGTGGTAATTTACTGGATGGGCTGAACACTGAATAAATAAGGCTCTTAGGCAAGGCTGGGCCAGGAGGCACAAACTGTGATTTGGTAAGAAAACTAGGGGTGCAAGTCGGGTAACCGATTTGAAGATTCTACACTGCATTGGGATTCAAATTTTAACAAAATCCCTGCCCGAGTTCGCCCAAGTTGCACCCCCTAGTGAAAACTCTGGTCCAGGCCAGGCAATTCACCCTGTCAAGCTCAATTTGTAAACTTTCTAGTGGTTTACATTGTATTGACTTGGTGAATGGTAAAGTTGCATGTATGCAAGAATGTAATGACTAATTAGTGTGCCCACTTATAACTGTGTAACATTTACTATACGACTATACAGTAAATGATAATTAGTGTGCCCACTTATAACTGTGTAACATTTAGTATATTACAATGTGAACAGGTATGCAAATTGGATATTTTAGTGATGGAAGTCTAAACAACCTAGGAAACTCCCATGTGGCAATTCAATTTGAGGCTTTAAAGGAGCCCCTGGACCTGGATCCCTATCATCACACATCCCCTTATATACATGGAAAAATTTTGGCCCAAAATATCTTGCTACGTGTTAAAACTCCTTTTATGGGCATCTTTATTAAAAAAATGTAAACTTAGACAAACTGCACGAAATTGAACAAACTACTAGAATGGATATAGGGCTTACCTTGACTGCAGTAGTTGATAAATGCCATTCTAGAATGTCCTTTGTCTGACGGATGGTTAGATCAGCCACCTATTCCTCATTGTAGAAATAGGTGGTGTATTTTGAGAGCTTCCCTACCTTTTTTTATATCAGTAAATTTAGAGCTCCCCTACTTGATCTGGTTAGGAAACCTATTTCCTATTATAATGGATCTACAAATATGTCTAATGTCATATGCACACTGAAAAGCCATTACTCAATGCTGGCCCCTGCTATCAGGGGTCTTGGGAGTGGTGAACTGGATACAGTCATACACGCCATGTCTTTGGCACTTTCTTGCAGAAAATGGCCTCTGCAGACTTGAATCTGCATTCTCACTTGTCAGCCCAAGACTTTAACATTGGGCCAAGTAACGTAGTATGCCAATTGTACTGAGTGAGATGCATGTGTATATTCAATGCAATTCACTTTCTTATTGGAAACACTGACAATTTTATTGATTATAGTGTAAAAATGAGTTATGTAACAAAATTACAAAAATTGCCAAACACCCCTTATTGATAGGCATGCTACTGCTTCCTATTCCTTGGATTATCTTTCTTTTACTCCATTTTACAGAAGATTCCCTGAGAAATCATCCCCCAATACAGCTGGCTTCTGATAATCCCTCGTGTAGCCAATGCATCAGCTAAGCCATTGGTGGTGTTCCCAGCTGAGGTTGCTCTTAATTTCCTATTCAGACTGCACATCTTTCATGATATGTCAATATTTCAGATATCCTTCCACATTGTTTTTCAACCACCTCACTGCCACTTTGGAGTCTCCCACGACTAGATCTCTAAAGTTTGAGGCAAATTGCCCGGTCTCACTCTGTGCAGATTTGCTAATAATTCAGCCCTTGTATAATGAATGATCATGTATTATAGGTTTAGAGTGAACAGTGAGAGTAAAACCCTGACAATCTCTAAATACTGGTGCAATTCCTGAATTGGCTTCTTGTGCTTGAATATCTTTTTGATTCTTATATAACCATTTATCCATGTTTCTTCAGGCGAATGAAATGCTGCACCACAAGGCTAATCTGAATGGCTACCTCTCCTACCACACTGGCCAAAGCCTCGAGAAGATCAACCAAGATACTGATCGCGATTTCTTCATGAGTGCAAAAGAAGCCAAAGAGTATGGATTAATAGATGGTGTCATCATGAATCCTCTCAAAGCCCTACAACCACTAGCTGCCTCTGCTGATCAGTGATAGGTTCCTCGTCCAACTTCACACCTTTCTCAGAGGGAGAGTTTTGATTATCAGGGTGAAAATAGTGAGTTTTTGATATTGTCCTTGTCCTTACAATAGCTTGCTAATCCTTGGTCAAAGGATGAAATAACAAGTTTTAAAATCAGCTGCATCATTGGTGCTGTGCATGGTCTATCCATTGTAAATCTAGACAACCTTCTATGATCGATCAATAAAATATTTTTCCTTGCAGCATTAAAGAAAGAAAAAGATAAGAATAAAATATGGTGAGTTTGTGTAGAGGCAGCATAAGCAGGGAACGTGGGAGCATCAAAACGTGTTTAATTGACAGATCCCCTGTTAATTTTAGCATTGAGTTGCCATAATGGAGTCATATCCAAAGTGCTGCTGGACCGGAATTTGCTAAATTAAGAACGTTACTTATACCTCAATTTTCATTCGGACACTATAACGGGAGCACTCTTTTTTGGGTAATTGCTCTGCCACTGCCGTTGAGTAGGGCAAAGCCAACTAGGATGCTTTTCCGCTGGACTTTTATTTGTTGTAGTTGAGTTTTTGCGGGTGTTTTCTTTGTATATTTTCCAATGTTTTAGTTAAGACTGTTTGGCCCGGGAACTATTCAGGCAACTGAACTGGTTTTGTTTTATCTCAAACCTGATTCTTGGTCAAAAACCATTGAATTGTTCAGTGACCCGCTAACCTGGGTGGTCAAACTGTTGACCTGTTCAGTGGTTTTTATTATTTTTTATTTATTTTTGTTGGAATGGATTATTCATCAAACTGTTGACCTGAAAATCGATGGCTAGAATGGTCCTACTTGAGGTGGTTACATGGATTTTGCCTTTAGGAGATCTGGGCTCACTAGTTCCATAAACAGACTTTCAAATAATCAACTCAAACCGTTGTTGCATATTTATAAATTATAAGATGTAATTATGATTCTAAAACATTAAATTTTAGACAAATTTATGGTTATATCTGCTGCATGGACCAATGATATTTTTGGTTTGCTTGTTAAATGTTGAAGTATACCTTTTAGAAAATAAATATGAACAAAAAGTAAAATGCCTTTAATGTAATTGGTTGAGATTTTAGATTTAACATGCCGATATATGTAGTTGCAATATAGCCCAAAGACGTAGCCACTCGCATCCAGGTGTAGCTCATTAGCTGCAGTTCAGTTTGATGTGGAGAATGAAATATGAAGTGAACTCTTAATACTTACGTCCAGCACTTGGTTTCATTTTGTTTTGCCCTACTGCACAACAAAAGATGAAAGTATTTTTATTATTATGCTTCTAGGAATTAAAGAGTCTAAAATTTTGAAATTGGTTGCGTATTTGATTTTCAGATATACCACAGAATATTTGGTTTCAACAAGAATGAAGAAGAAGAAGAAAAAAAAAACAATGCATCCCATGTTAGGGGGAAGAGTGACATTTCCATTTATATTTTCTGTAGATTAAATTGGTCCAAACAGATGCAAAGACCAAAACTGTCATTTTCCACCTCAATCTAATAGAAGGTCGATTAAGTAAATTGGTTGCAAACCATAGGTGGTATTTTAATAAAATACAAACTATAGGATAGGTTTTAATAAATCTATTAAATTTTATGATTTCCATTGACTAAGAATCTCATGTTCTTTTTTCAAATTTATGTGGGGACCATGGAAAATTTATTTTCTTGGGATACCCCTCATGGGTAAATAACTTTCCCACTTGGTGGGGGGTGGGGGGGATTGCCAATACTTGGAAGGAGACAAAAATGCTCCTTTTAATAATGGATTTTTATGGCTAAAATGACCATTGCCTTATTTACATGGGAAATAAAAGAACATGAGTAAATGCACTTACCCGGCTAAGTCCTTCTTGGAAAACACTTACCCGGATAAATAACTTACCGAAAAACGAATGGGGCCTTTATATTATTATTTAATCCCAATTAGCTAGACGCCATTAGATAGTACAAAATCCAAAAGGAAAATGTTGTTTCCATTGCAAGACATCAAAATGATTCTTTCTCCAAAAATTGATCTCATGCATTTAGGATGGATGAAATCGCTTAAAAACACTCAACCAAATAAATGATATATAATATGGGCCTTTTTACATCCACTCCACCTCACAATTCATTTATTAATTCCTCAAATGTATTTATCCCGCCCCCTTCGCCTTGACATTGAACCAAACCGTATTATCGTTCTGAGAGGTGGGCGCTAAAATCAAATTACCATTATAATATATTAAAAATATAGATATTATATTATAAATACTATAAATACATATAATATATAGATAATATGTGATATTTCCAAGTTAACTAAAAAACTGAACCAGTCATCCAGTTATTCAGAAATACAAACCAAAACCAAACCGATCCATTTGGTTAACAGCATTTTCCGGTTTTTATGAGAAATCTGTTGAAAAGTGAAAACAAACTTGCGTAGTAAAAATACACGAGGAGGGCAGCAGGAGCAACCAACCCATTGTAGAGAAAAAACTACTATATTATTTCGACGGCAGCAAGATCGAGACTGTGGGCCTGTTCTGATCATCTCTATCCATGAAATTAAACAGACTCCGATGGCCGCCTGTCATTTATTATTATTTTGGAAGACCCGTCAAGATTCCAACAATTGATGCATCATTAATTCCTTCTCATCAAGGTAAAAGGACCAGTTTTGTGGTTCAGATTTCAGAACTTGTCTCATTTAGTAGTGCGCAAATTAAGACCTTGGATAAGCACCAAGGAGTTGCTCGAAATTCTGGGTATTGTTTTTTTTTTTTTTTTTACCATCTACAGTTTCTTGCCTTCTTATCTTCGATCATTCTGCAAATTGCTTTGGAATCTTAAAGCTCTGTTATTTTAATCTCATGTCTCTAAAATGAAGTTCCCAAAGAGATGGGTAAAAATCGCACGCTAAAACAGGTGAGAGATTCTATGTTGACAGCATACTCAGATCAGCCATGAATTTTCATGGAGGAATTCTGCTCTCAACTACCATTGTTTTGGCATTTTCTGTTGGTCTCTGTCCAGAAGCAAACTCTACACCCTAATATTGATACAGTATAAATCAATTGGGAGTGTCCCACACCAAATGAGAAGAAAGTTTTGGGTTGAGCTGTTCATTTTATTTTCTCCCACACATTAGCAGGTATTCTTTTCAGCCAAACAGCACTATGTATCAGATGACAATCACAAGAATGGTTTCATCACATGCCTAATTCATAAAGGTTCCTCGTCAAATGGATCATCTTCATGTAGCAGGTCAGTCGTCTTTACGTGTTATTATTATTGTTTTTTTTCTGGGAGAGAGAGAGAGAGAGAGAGATTCCATGAGGAAGAACTGTAAAGACAATAAAATATATCTCCACCTTTACCACGTTCTACTCACTTCACAGTCTCTCTCTCTCTCTCTAAACTTCTTCTTGGGGACCTTTGTGGGTGTTAGGTTTTAATCCTGGCCAAATCCACAGAAACCCATAAGTGTTTATATCATCACATCCATATATTTTCTCAGCCCAGAGACGATATCATCTGTCTCGGCTGATTCGCCCGCTTTAAATCAACAAATCAGAAAACAATTATGTAACAAAATGTATAGAAGTTTGAACCAAAACTGATGAGAGAGAGGTATTGGGGGAAGAATAAGAAAACACTAAAATGATTTAGTGTATCATATGTGAGAAATAAGAATTTCTAGCTATGACCACATTTACTGATATCCTCTCAAGAAGGAAGAATAAGGATCCTTTCGTCAAAGGAACTGCTCCTCATGATGCTTGTAAAAGATGAAGATAAGGGTAATTCTTCGAGCTCATCAAAGAAGTCATTTTCTTCAGATTTAGGGGTGGAGAAGGTCATAAGGGGTGAGAAAGAGAGAGGCTTTTCATGGAAGAGGAGACTTAATGGGTTATGGGTTTTCTCTTGCTCATCTACTGTTGAAGGATTTTCCTCCTGGTTGGTGATGATGTCCAGCTGAGAGCAATTGTGAGAAGACTGCAAGTGTTGGAGATGGTCTTTGCTGGTATCTTCATCACTAGCAATTATGGGTTCCTCTAGTTGTTGTTGCTGTGGAGTAGAGGGGAGTAGTTTCTCCTCTACTGTGGGTTGAGTGCTGAGGATTGGTTGGCCTTGGTTTGGGTTTGTGTGGACGTCTGGACCTGGATGGTTGTGGGTGGAGGTGTAGGTTATGATGAGCATTGAAGCATCTGTTCTGCATCTCTCTACTTGTTTTCTTGCCGAGCAACCCTTACATGTGCTGCACCTGTAATAACCCCTGTGGAAAGTAGAGAAAATTTGGTGATTTCAATGTGAGAGGAGAGATTTGGACGAGAATATTTAACAGTAATGATTCAAGGATCTTTTTGGTTTAGTTTATTAAAAAAGAATAAAGAAACTAATAGATTATCCATGCATCAAAGGAGGGGGAGAAGAAACTCAAAAAAATCCTAAAAATGGAAATTAATCAGTAAAAATTATGCCTACCAAACATGGCTAAAGAAAATGAATTTAACAATGATCACTATGTTTCCAAGTACAAAAGAATACAATGATTCATTGGAAAGGGAAACAAATTAAAACATCATAAAAAAAGAAAAACCAAAATTTGTATTTTGTTTATTTTTCCTTAAAGACCCTTGAATCAGAGAGAGAGAGAGAGAGAGAGAGATTCATAGAATTTGGAAAGAAAAGGTGAGAGAAGGGAGGGAAAAAGGAAAATATGAAAAATGGGAATAAGATAAAGAAAAGAAAGCCATATACATCAGCAATAGGAGATGCATGATAAAAGTAAAACCACCTAAAACAGGAACTCTGGGAAGCATTCCCTCCCAAGGCATCCTAAGAAGGGGGGAAAAGGAAGTGGAGAATCAAAGGAAAGTATAGCTAGATACCTTGGGTAAGGAGATCCTTTGATAGGTTTTTGTCCATATTTCCTCCAAGACCAAAAATCAGAAGGTGGACCTTCACTCTTCTGCCCTCCAGCATTTTCTTCAATCCTCACTGTGACCACAGTCTTCTGGATCACTTTCCTATTATGATTACAAGACATGCATAAATTTCAAACAACCCAACAAGAAAGAAAAGGAGTATATAGCCTGACCAAATCCTCCAATAGCTACCCAAGCAGAATATCAAGTAAGAACTTAGGTCAGTAAATTCTCAAATTGAAAAATGGAAAGATAAAATACTTACCTTCTTTTGGATGCTTGGTTTTCTGTTTTGTTCTCCTTTGAAGACTTGGAATCAGTTTTCTCACAAGGAGAATTCATTGTAGATCTCTTATGGGTTTCTTTTGCTTCTTCTTCTCTTTCTTGTAGCATGTTCATTCTTACACTAGAGTCTTCTCTCATGGGTTTTTATCTGTTCTTGGCTTCTGGTTTGGTTATAAGTAAATCAAAACCTGATTAAGACAGAGCTGAGAGGGAGATGGGAAACAATGAAGATGGCCGGCAAGGAACAGAAGGAGTTAGGGAGAAAGTGATAAAGAAATGGAAACAAAGAGTCCCAATAAAGGGGAGGCAAGAGATGACAAAAGCCCAAGTTGCTATCTCTCCTCCTTTTCCACTCTCATTTAATACAAAAGTTATAGCCTATCAAGAAGCACAATAATTAAATAAATGCAAAGGCTATGTCTATCCCCTCCCTACCCTCTCTAGTTGATAACAATATCAGAAAAACAGTAACTTTGAATGTTCATAACTTCATATATATGATATATCTGATCTCTCTCTCTCTCTGTCTCTCTGTCTCTCTGTGAATGTTGTTGCTATTGAATTAATCAAGATGGAAAGGTGGGTATTGCTTCACAGTGCAAAGGACATGCATACATATCAGTTCATGGCCCATATCGCATGGGGAAACTGGAAACTATGTGTGGGATCCACCACAAACTGTCCTTGATTATTCACAAACTGATGAAACCATGTTCTGATTTCAATCAAACACAGTGATCAGACGGCTCTGAACTGAATTGTCCATTGTCATCAGCCACCATCAAACTGCACCTTCACACACCTCCTTAGACATGGAGGATTCCTCCCTCCAACACCACCTGGCCGGAGCAGATTGTCCTGAAATTAATCCCAGGGTTGCCATTGCCTGATGAAAAAGATATTTCTTTTGGTCTGTGGGACCCTGCCCTTGGATAACCTATTAATTGCAGTGCTCCAGAGAGAGAGAGAGAGAGAGAGAGAGAGTCTAAGAAGCAACAAAACAAGAAGCCTGTATGTTCAACTCTCTGTGCAAAGTGCATGCATGTCGGCTCAAGAGCGCATTATTTGGGGAAAAGCACGAACTCATCTGGATGATGAAAAGGCTCTCTTTTCTCTTTTTCTAATGGAAAGCGAAGGTCGTAAATTGCTTTTGTTCTTTGCTTTCCCATAATCCAATTATACGTTGGTAGCTTCTAAAAAAGCTTTTTAACTTTTTTGGTGGGATTGGGACCCACAGAAAAGGCCGAACCCGGTTCACATGCCTCAAGAGTCAAGTCCCCCCAAAACACGGGCGGCCCACCTCTTATTTGTTCTTTCTTTTGTGAGTCTGTGACATTGACACGCTGCAGGAGGAAGTTGATGATGATGATATCACAAGATTTTTTACCTGTATGCCACGTGGCAAGTTTTATTCTCCACGAAGCAGAACCGCAGAAGAAGAGAGGAAGTTGTTTTCAATTATATGTTGTGGTGGTTTGGCTTTGTACGAGAGTTGGAACAGTGTCTTGTTTGTAGGTAATAAGAAAGCGGGGGTGTGAGGAATTATTGTTGTTTTGATAAGAGAGATCAGGGGGGCGGGGGTGTGAGGTCCAGGAATTGATGAGAGCGTGTGGGTGTGGGCCCACGTACTTGTGATGCCAATTTAATGAGTCGCTTCGTAGGGGACAGAGACAGGCTTGAACAAGTAAAGGGTGGTGTGATCTGATTAAAGAGAGATGCTGTGGTGATAACTGATGATAAGATAGAAACAGGTGCAACAAACAAATAATTGAGCCTTCTCCAATCAAATTGTAAATGCATTCAATGATATAGGTTGGTGGCGTAGCGCGTAGTGCATGCACCTAGCTTCTTCATTTTTCCTTTCTCTTTTTTTTCTTTTTTAATTTTCTTATTCTAATCATGCATGATTCATGAATGAATGCCACATATATCGTTGGATACAAGAGTTGTTTTATATTTTAATAGGGCCACGGCTTCTTTCTTTGTCAATGGAGTCTGGAGGGTCTAGACCCTAGAGTTTAGGACTTAAGGGACCATGTTCAATTATGGTTTTCGAATTGATGTTGATCTGGATCGTTGGACTATTTAATTCGGAAATTGTTTAAGTAAAAGTTTTGTTTTACCCTAAATTTATTTTTTGGTCAAAAACTATTGAATAAGTTAACAACTTATTTGTTTGGATGGTCGAACTATCAATCTATCAATCCATTCAACGGTTTTTGGTCATTTTTTATTTTTAATTCTTTTTTTAATTTTTTGTTAAAACGGGCCATCGATTCGAGCTGAGCGTTTTGGATCATTTTTCAAAACCATGTATCCAGGCATAGAAGAGTTGTTTTATATTTTACTAAGGCCATGACTCCTTTCTTAGTCAATTAAAGTGTGGAGTCTCGAGGGTCTAGACCCTAGAGTTGAGGACTTGGGACCATGTTAAATTATGGTTATTGAACTGTTGTTAACCCGGATGGTTAGACTATTCAGCTCGGGAATCATTCAGGCAAACGGTTCTGTTTTACACCAAATCTGGTCTCTGGCCAAAAAAATGTTGATTTAGTCAACGATCTATTTGTTTGTATAGTCGAACTATCAACCTGTCAATCCCGTTCAACGATTTTTGGCCATTTTTATTTTTAATTTTATTAAAACGGGCCATCAATTCAAACTAGACATTTTGGATCGTTTTTTAAAACCATGTATCCAAGCATAGAAGAGTTGTTTTATATTTTACTAGGGCCACAACTCCTTTCTTTGTCAATTAAAGTGTGGAGTCTGGAGGGTCTAGACCCTAGAGTTGAGGACTTGGGGACCATATTCACTTTATCGTCTATTGATGTAAAGGCGGAACCAAAACCCAAATATCGAATAAGCTTTAAGATTAGAGATGGCAATGGATAATAGGGCGGGTGAAGGGATTAGAGATCCATCATATGGATGGCCGAACCCTGCAGGTAGGTTGAGCGAAATTTCAAAAATTTCTCTCTCCCATGTGGGAATCACATTCCCTATTTTAGAAAACTGCACTTTCAAGGATCAACCTTGAACCTAAACCGGACCAAGTCTGGAACCAAAAGGTAGGAGAGGGATATTCCTGATACAGAGTAGTAATAACTCTCAATGAACATGTTCACGCCAAGGAGATCACCAAAGACTGCTCCCACTGAAGATGACACAACGTAGGGTGGAACTGAATCAGCAGGGTGGTTCTTCAGTAAGAACCTAATCTTTTACCAAGAATCTGATGGAGGGCGAGTGAGCATGACTTCAGATCACTTTTTCTCCCAAAAACTGATATCAAAAACCTTTCTTGATCGCTCCTACAGGTGGAGATTGAACTGGCAATGGCGGCAATAGAAAGAGAAGGCAAGAGCAGAAGATGGCGTTAGTCTAACTATATGCTGTCTTTTCTCTTATTTCAGTAATCTGATTGGGTGAATTGGGGTTCACCCTCCTCCTCTATTTATAGCCTTAAAGAGAGGTTCTCCTAGTCCCATTAGGAGTTTCCTAATCCAAATCTTGTATTTGGATCTAGACTCTCTTTAAGAGATAAGGATAATCCCTTATCTTATTTGTAGATAAAGACCAGCCCTCCTAATCCAATTAAGAGTTTTCTGATCCAAATCTCTATTTTGATCTGGACTCTTTGAGTGGATAATGATAATCCCTTATCCTATCTACTGATCTAAATCCTAGAACCACCCCTCTTTAATTAATCAAATTAAACCAGCTCGAATTGGGCTTTAGGCCCATTAAGTCTATGTGCTCATATATCCTACAAACTGCTACCTAGTTGGGTATCATTGTATGGCGTGGGTCCCAAACATTGATTTACACATCAACCACATGGATTCAGCCCATCATCTGTTACAAGGCCTGACCAAATTCACTGTAGGAGACTGTGAACCCCTGAGTCCATCACCATGAGCTCTTAATGAGCCAAATATTTACATTAAATGGTCCCCGGGTCAAGCCACCTTATAAAACCCAAGGACTGTGGGTAGATGCAAGATTAGCCCATTAGATATTACCCTCAATGGTCTTACACTTAACCTCTTAGCCCATAATGATCAAACATTGCCCGACAAGAGATGACCTCTCCCTCGACGACAAGGTACAATGCTGCACTCTCTATTCACATGGATCCCGAGAATTAAAACATTTTGCAAACATTTTGAAACCATAATATATATGTATATCTCTATATAAATATATTTTGCAAAACAAATTTTAATGGTTGAAATCAATTGCTGGCAGTTTTGGTTTTCATCAAAGAGAATGCATCCCCGATCATTCACTTTGTTCTACAAAGGGGTTGATCCCGTCACTATGATCACCCACTCAGCTGAATTCTCAGACTGTCCCAACATACTTAGGTTTTGACCCCCTCTAAGGATCTCACTGATTGGCATATCAAATACAGTCCAATCCGACACCTAGTGCAATATCATAATCGAGTCTAGGGGTCAGGTGTAACATTCTAGTTTTGCCCATCAATCTTTAAGGTCCAGGGCAATACTGGAATTCTGGTCTGGTTCAAGGTTTCAAGAAAACCTACACTGCATGTACCTCAGGTCTCACCCTAGCAGCTAAGACAAGCTACCCCAACCAACTTGGCGGCACATCAGTGTCAGCCTTGGCAGGATAAATCTCTCCAGATCTATCCAATGACTGTGAAGATTCTAAACTAACATGAGTCTCATATGTGTCCAGTTTAAGGGTATTACACGAAAACACACCATAATAACATGAATCAAATATGTACTTTATTCATTTACATTAAATGTCATAAGGTACATCATTCTGATTGGATCTAAGGGCATACATTGTCTAACAGCGGGCAATGCCGGGTGTACCACATATGCACCACACTCGGTCTCCACACCATATTCTGGTAGAGTTGGAAATCTCAGACCCATCCCTATGGCCCTGCCCCCACGGGGAAGAGGGATCCACAAATTTGCCCGATCATTTCTAACTGGAAACCAAAAACACATTAACACATATTATTATATGTTATAATGTTATATTATATGTGTATGTTATAACATATATTATCTATTTGGGTATATTTGAGGCAGGTTTCCTGCCTTAACCCAATTGTGTGACGATAAAAATAATCACCCTGACTAGGGTGGGATGGATAGGATCCCCACTAGGGGTGGGTCAAATTGTCATCTTTATTTAAGATTTGTATTTTTAAATCCCTAAAAGTAGACTTGTTCATGGGCTTAGGATTGAACAAAGTTTTAAGCCCACAGGCTTGGGCTCAGGTATTTTCCCAAAAAAGTCCAATCTGAATTCGAGCCAACTTGATATATATATATAATATATATATATATATATATATATGATGTAGATTATATAATGATAAAATTAGTAGCAAAAAAATATTATATTATAATAAAATACCTATAAAAGTTAGACTTCGGGCTTTATATAGGATTGGGCTCAAGCTCAGACTTGGTCATTTTCTGTTTATAAAGATGCAAAGCCCGGCTTGAACCCGACCCAACCCAACCCGTCCTGTGAACAAGTCCACCAAAAACATAGAATTTTAGAGATGCAAGGATTGAATCGCTTTAGAGAAGATACCAAAAATAGCTTTGAAGGTTGATTTTACAGCTCATAAAAGTGTATTATTGGCTTTCTAGGTTTTTCACCTAACATGACTTCATGACTTTTTATGTGGGCCCTATCTCGTAAAGCTAGAAGCCGTTAGATGAAAGCCCTCTCAATTAGACACTTGAGTTTGGACTTAAATTGTTTTAGCTTAGATTAAAATGACTAATAATTTTTATTGCAGGTCCAAAACACTTTTTGGTTCAACTTTACCTTTCATAGTCCAAAGATCAAAAAACAAAAGCTTATCTAAACGAAGCCTAAATAATAACGGTCTTAGAAATGGTGTAGTTAGATGTTCAGAACCAGCCAATTGAACTACAGATCAATGGACTTCAACAAAAAATGTGACCAACTAGTAAAGGGTTGCATGTATCAACCATCCCAAAAATAGATATTAGAGAATAATGTCAAGTGGCTCTGGAAGTTCAATACCTTTTTAGACTCTGAAGTTGGTTATCCCAAGTTTGGATGCTAGAAGTTGCATCCAATTTAATAACTGGATGGGTGCAGGTTTAACCCATCTAATTTGATTAAAATCTGAGTCTAATTAAAGTTTATGATTATATATTTGTGTGTGTTGTGTGTGTGGGTAATTATATAGAGTTTATAACTAATTAAATTGGAATTTTGGCTCTAACAACCATTGAACTTTGTGAAAAATGCCAATTTCGACCCCCGACTTTGGTCACAAGGCTAATCGGTAGGCAAAAATAGAGGATGTTTGTAACAAAATTGACAATTTTGTTTGAGACCGAATAAAAAACTCAAAACTGCTAACATTGCATGCCCAGTCAGCCTATGTGTTTACTAGTGAGTCCCACACCCCGCCCGTTAGAAACATGTACATGTCACCCCTTAATAAAAAAGAAACCTGAATAAACCATTTTCAACTCCAAACTTTGAAAAGTACTTTATACGAACAAGATCAGGAGTCCGATCGTCTTCTTCACCTCCCACTACTATTTGAGATCACTCTTCCTTATCTTTGATTGTGGTTTAAGCTCACTCCCATTGTATTCTTCATCTCTGACCATCGTTTGATTTCACTCTAGTTAGAGGTGAACTTCTTTCATAGTGATTTATTAAGTCTTTGTGCTCACGAAGATAGAAAATAATCCACTCGTCATTTCCATAAAAATAACTAACCACTTCCACAAAGAAGGAGCCACCAGTTCACTTCAATGCATAGAGAATAATTTTTAGAAGTTTTGTGTTGTTTACCAACATCGAATGTAGGTAGTAAAACAAATTTTTATTGATTATTTTGTTTTCCTTATTTTTTTATGAAATACGAATCAAAATGGGTGTGGATGTATATATGGAGTTGTGATGGTTTATTGGTGGAAATTTGAGAACAGCAACAACAACCGATTGTTGTATGTTGGGGGTGAAGTCAAGTTATAGAAAAGATAGATGTAGACAAATTTTATACTATGGACACTTTTAATTATGGTAGAAGATTGTGGATATTCGAAGGATGAGGTCAGTAAAATATACTATAAGGTACCTAATTTGGGGTTAAACGATGATTTGAGGGAGGTGTTTGATGATTCAGCCACATTTAGGCTGTTGAAGTATGCATCTAAGGGTGTGACTCTTGACATGTATGCAGAGCACAATGTGTTAGACCTAGCATATAATGTAGCAAGGTGCATTGCAAAAGAAATTGGGGGGGGGGCATCAGTAAATAGGCTCTAGGTGGATTTAAATGAATAGGTATGGGAGCTTGAACATCTTGGAGTTAATAATAGTCAAGCAATGGTGACATTGAATTGGTTGATGGTTTAATTTTCTATATTTTGTAGGGTGATTTAGAGGATGTGATCAGTTGTATCACACAAGACGAAACCATTAAAAAGGGGGAAGTTGATCAATCTAGGGTTCCCAATGTTAGAGGGATTAGAGAGAAAGACCCAATTAGAGGGGATGAGGAGGAGGAACTTGTTGGAGGGGCTATAAGGGAACATGTTGATGAGCTGACTAAGGAGTTAGCTGGTAAGGAATCTGTATCTGGGGATGATGCTATAGGTTTAGATATTGAATGGCAAACAGACAATGAAGATGAAGAACTTCAAGGAGTAAGGCAAAGAGTGAAGGGGATAAGTAGGAAAGAAAGGGGTTGATGTTAGTATAGATGAGGTAAATGCTAAAACTATTCTAGAGAGACAGAGAGGATTTAGTAGTAAATCAACTAAGGATGAGGAAGTAGGAAACTAGTAGTCCGGATCTGTTGATGGTGAGGAAGGAGGAAGCCAATGTTAAGATTTCATGAATATGGGTCTGATGATGATGGAAGCTACTACACAGTTAGTGATGGATAAGTCAATGAATCCGAAGTAGAACAATTTAAGAGGAGACAAAAGAGTGGTTCTATGTGTGACCCCACCATTGAGGTTCCACACTTTGAGTTGGGAATGATTTTCCCAAATAGCAAGTAGTTCAAAGGGGCAGTTGTAAAGCATGCCATAAAGACCCGTATGGACATTAGATTTAAGAAGTGTGAGTCCCAAAGAATTAGGGCTGTTGTTTTGTGAAGTGTGAGTCATAAGTAGTTGATTACTTCATAGAGAAGATGCAACCTATAGCTTAGAAGTTGGAGGAAAAGTATTTCCAAGTTGGTTCAAAGGAACAATTGTTTTGTGATGCCACTATGTTATAGTGCACGACATGTGATTTCAGTTAGGAGTAGAGGTTAGTCTATGATTATGTTGTAGAGCTAGTAAGATCTAACTCGAGAATGAAACACAGTATATGTACTTTTTCATAAAGAGAATGAAGGGAGAAACCTATTTTTAGAAGGTGTTGTATATGTTTTGAGGCATGTAATAGAAGATTTTTGGCTACTTGTAGACTGGTAATTGGGTTGGATGCTTGTTTCCTAAAGGAATTAGGTCATTTGTGAGTCTGTTTCAGCTATAGGTAGTTGTGGAAAGTGAAAGCGCTAATAGTTGGAAGTGGTTCCCTGGTTACCTCATGAATGACATTGGCATGACAAGGGTAACTAATGTTGATTACACCATTTCTGATCAACAAAAGGTATGTATTTGTCTTACATTTATAAACATGTTGGAAGAAGAATGTTGAAATTCTAAGTATGTATTATTGCTATAATTTTTTTAGGGATTGGTTAAGGTGGCTGCAAAGTTAATTCTTCATGCGAGCATATGAAGTGTGCACGACATGTCTTTGCAAACTGGAGGTATGAAACACAAGGGTAAAAGTTACAAAGATAGTTTTGGATGTGTGCTAAAGTTACAACCATTGTTGACTTTCATATTGAGCTAGAGAAGCTTGAGAGGTTAAAGCCTAGTTCTAAGGAAAATGTGATGAAGGTAGATTTAGTCTAGTGTTCAAAGGCATATTTTTATACAAAGTGTGACTTATAGATAACATGTCAAAGACATTCAATAGAGGCATTTTTTGAATTTAGACATAAGGCAATAATTTCAATGCTATAAGATATTAGGATTAAGGTCATTTCAATGATAATGGAGAGAAGAAACTTTATCTCCATATTCAAGGGAAATTGATAAGAACCCACTAGATGATCTGCTCTAGGAAGTCTTGAATAATCAAGTTGTTATGCGCACCCAGAAACTAGAAAACAAGTTGTAGTTGATTAGATTAAAACCTTAAGGAAACTAAGTCCTTAAAGAATCCAATCTTGAAGATGCCACAAAGGTTGATCACTCCCTTGATAAGTCAAGATATTGTATTCTACCAAGAATACAAGAAGACAAAGCTAAACTTGCTGAAAATACCTCTATATTATTGATGATTTCGTTTTACATAATTGAAGCCTTTATATAGGCATATAAACATCATTATCTTATAAGGAAACTCCTAACTAATGAGGATCCCTTTAATTTAGGAAAACAAATCTGCCTTGAAATATGAATCATTCTAAAAGACCACAACTAATGACAACTAAGCATAGAAAAGTCAAAGTAAAACAAAATAAGACAAAAACAAGCCCATCAATACATCTTAGCATGCGGATTGGGCATTTTTTTATCATGTCCATGCACCAAGCCCATTAATACATCTTAACATGTGGATTGAGCATTTTCTTATCATGTTCATGCGCCTTGGTCTTACGTCATGGATTCCAAACTTTGTTCTTCAAGATCTAAGCCTTGCACATCGTCTTGCACACAAAGATATGTGATTATCCTTGTTGAAGCTTTAGAAACTTCTAGAATAGTCTTAAAATCTTCTAGAACAATCTCCTTGTCATGCACTTCCATGATTAAGCCTTATAAAGCCTCTTTTATCCTCTTTGTCCTCACTGATTCTTTGCAAAGGATTTTGAGAATATTTAGGAATATTAACTTGAGCCATTTGACTAGCCCCTCGATCTCCATTAGAAAGTTTGGGTTTGGGCCCAAGATATGGGAGAAGATAAAGGACTATAAGGAGAGTGCCCAAACTAAATTGGTCTAGAATGGGGTGTCAAGGTATGATGTCCAACAAGGTATAGATAAATATACTGTGGACATTGTTAGGCAGACTTGCACATGTAGGAGGTAGGACTTGCCTAAGATACCCTATCCCCATTGTATTTGTGCAATTTTTCATAGAAAAGAAAAGACAAAAGATTATGTTACTCGTTGGTATAAGAAAGATACCTTCTTCTTGAAGACCTATTAGTATGCCATGTAGCTAGTAACTAGGATCAAGCTTTAACCCAAGTCCATTGCCAAAGCACCTAATCTATTGATAGTGAAGAAGAAGAGGGGAAGACGTAGGAAGAAAAGGATTTTGGAGGAATGGGAGGCTCCTTAGGGGGCAAAGCTTCAAGGCTTGGCACGAGTGGCAAGAGAATGGCCTACCGACATTGCTTCAAACATGGGCATAATCAGAGATCTTGTCCTAAGAAGAAAAGTTATAAAGAAAAGGTATTAAATATAATTATATGTTAATTTTAATTTTGTTTGATTCTATGTATTACTAATCATATCTTGTGTTTGGTGTGAACAGGGTATGGGGTGGTCTAGGTCATGGACTATGTCAAGTATGGGATGGTTTTGGTTCGTATGTGGGTCCAAGTCAACATTAGTATGGGTTGGGTCATAGCCAATATTGTGCGTATTGTGTGTTGGGAGACAGGGTCTGGATTAGATTTTGGCTATTGATAATTTGACCCTGCCATGGGTGGAATGAGAGTCAGGGTGGGTTAGTGTTAGCATAGGTGGTGTGGGGTCAGGAACTAGTATTGTTTAGGCTTGGTTAGGATGGGTCTAAGTGGTCTAGGTCAAGATGAGTTTGAGTTAGCATGGGTGGTGTAGGTTAGGGTGTTGAGACATGTTAGTCTGATGTCAGATTGACATGTAAGTGAATGTTGGGATGGATATGGGCATGAATGATAGTGTGGCTGGTTCAGGCATTTGGGTGGGTATGGGCGTGGGGATAGGTCATGGATTGGTATTGGTCGGGTTGAGAGAGGTCTAAGTTAGGTTAGGCTAGGCTAGGCTTGGTCTAAGTCAGTCCAAGGCTAGGTGGGGTCTGGATCTACCTATAATTGTTGCCAATCAGACCTAGCCATGGGTGGTATGAGAATCAGGGTAGGGTGGTTTGGGTCAAGGTGGGTCTGAGTTAACATGGGTGGTGCAGGTTAGGGTGGGGTGTTTGGATAGGTCTGAGCGGGTGTGGTGTGATGAGAGAGGTTAGTCTAATTCAGGTCACATTAATTGTTGCGTGAGTGATATGGCAGGTATGGGTGTGAATGATAGTGTGGTTGGTTCTGCATTTGGGTGGGTGTGGATGTGGGCCCAAGGTCATGGATCGGTGTTGGTCAGGTTGGGTTAGGTCTAAGTCAGGTTAGGCTAGGCTGGGTCTAAGTCAGTCCATGGCTGGATCTCGGTTTTGGGCAACTTATGACTGTTGACGGTCAGATCCAACCATGAGTGGTGTAAGACTCAAGGTAGAGTGGACCTCAGCATGGGTGGTATGGGGTCCGGGTGTGAGGTCAAGGTCATGGATTGGTATTGGTTAGGCTGGGTTAGGTCTAAGTGAGTTCAAGTTGAGTTGGGTGTAAGTCAATCCATGATTGGGCTAGGTCTGGGTAAGCCTATGACTGTTGACAATCAAACTTAGCCATGGATGGTGTTAAGAGTCAAGTAGGGTGGTCTAGGTTAGGGCGGGGTTGTGTCAGGGTCAGGGTTAAGGTGGAGCTTGGGCTAGATAAGCGTGGGGTTGGATTAGGGTCTAAGCAGTCCAAGGCTGGACTATGTCAAGTTGTCTATACACAAGCAATCCAACTAAGTAGAAGGTTTGGGTTAGGGTCAGGATCAAGGTGAGGCTTGGGTTGGGTAAGGGCTAAATGGTTTGTGATGCTAGTAACCTACCACATTCCAAGGCTGGATTGTGCTTGTTTACTTGCATAGAAAAAAGAAAGTTGGGTTTGGGTTGGGTTAGGTCTGAAACCTATGAATAGGAACATAGTTTTCAAGGCTACAATGTGAGGCAAGGCAACCAAAGGACGTGCCTAGGCGATGAAATTTTTAAAATGTTAGTTTTATTAAGTTTTTACTTTTCGTATATTTTTTTAAACTATTTTATTGGTTTTGTGTGTTAACTAGAAAATATGTACACTAACAATTAACAATAGGAATCATTCAAATGAGTATAAATTTCATAAAAATATCTAAAAACATAATATATTATCAATTTAGCAATTATTCACGACTTCATGTTCAACATTTAAATATACTATTTTTAATAAAAAGGAGACCAGACGAACTATACTAAAAAAAAAATAAAAATACTAAAAATATTTTTTAAGTTTACAAATACATACCTTTGAGTTTAAGGTGAATGTTGACTATTATCCTCCTTGAATGCTCTCTCTTTTCTCACTTTGCCTTAAAAAAAAAAAATCAATAACAAATTAAACAAAAAGAATTGCAAATTTATAACAAATAGGGGTGCAACTTGGGCAGACCCAATCCGAAATTTTACACGGACTAGGCTTAGATTTTCAGTTCTCAGATTGGACTCGAGCCCAAGAAGTCAAGCTTTTTTGTTCTTTAGGTTGGGCCTGGGCCTAGCCCTTAGGTAGCCCGAGCCCGACCCAACTATACACATTTATACCTACATAGGTGTATATACATAAATTTTGCATACATATATACATATGCATACATATTTACATATATACATATTTGTATAAATACATTTATTTATATATTATTTTAGAGTAGGTTTATTTAACTTGAGCTCTACCTGAGCCCAAGCCCAACCCGAGTACATCAAATTACAGTACGGGTTGAGCTCGGGTTAGAAAAATTGGACTTAACCTCAAGCCTGGTCCGGGCTTAGGCCTTAAGCCCAAATTTTAGAGTTGGGCCTGGGTTAAGCATAAACCCGGCCCAACCTGCCTAACTTGCACCCCTAACAAAAAATGAACAAGGAATAAAATAAACTATGTAGGAATCAAATCAAACACATACTTTGATTAGAAGTTTCATATCTATTCTAGACATTTAAAAGGAAGTAGATAGGAACCAAATCAAGCAATGAATAAAACCATAACAAAAAAAAAAAACATGGCACTTATGAGCCTAAATTAAAGAACATATAACAAAAAAAATGGCACTTATTGATCATACTATCATGATCAATAAAAAAATATCTAACTAATTTGAGTATAAATAAGAACCTGTAATCCTTCCCTTAAATTCACCAACATCATTGTGAGCTTTGGAAAGCTCGTGGCCGGCTCAAAAGGATATAATCGCCACTCATTTTTTAGAAGAAATGGCATGCATTTTCAGATTTGAAAAATCAATTTACTTGTTTTGATAGTGACTCAATTCTCCATAGAAATGGCACCGAATCAAGAGATTCTAAATCCATAGGTATTAGGAGAATGAATGTGTTAGGAACCCCTCTCTCCGTAGGTATTAGGAGATGTGTCATACTATCATGATCAATAAAGAAAAATATCTAACTAATTTGAGTATCTAGGAAATAAGAACCTATAATCCTTCAATTAAATTCACCAACATCATTGTGAGCTTTGGAAAGCTTGTGGCTGGCTCAAAAAGATATAGTCGCCACCCATTTTTTAGAAGAAATGGCATGCATTTTCAGATTTGAAAAATCGATTTACTTACTTTGATAGTGACCCAATTCTCCATAGGAATGGCACCGAATCAAGAGATTCTAAATCTAGAGGTATTAGGAGAGGGAAGGTGTTAGGAACCCCTCTCTCCAAGCTACCGTGGCAGCCCAATATGGGAGTTGTTTAGGCCCAATTTCTTATAAAAAAATAGTAGAAACAGTTGCTATAATTTCTGAAATTTAGGGAAATATGCTCTCAACTTCCCCTGAGATCGACCTCGAGGTGATGTTATTGAGTCTTAGGTACTAATTTCCCTAAGATAGTCACCTCTCTACCTCTATTCTCTATTTAGAAGAAATTGAGAATGCATGTTCTCCGAAGTTTCAGAACTTCAAGCAACCCCCCAAAATAAACAAACTTTGAGCTATAGATGGAGTGAGAGACTTACCTCTCGTATGTGACATTGTCAAAAGTTTTCTAGCAGCTAAGGATGAGTTAGAATGAAGTTTGAATGAATTCTTTAGCTAGGGAGTGCTTCTGATTGCAAAAACCTCCGCTTGAAAATAGGGGAGGCGAGTTTGAAATTCGAGTTTTAGAGTACTTTGGGATTTTGGGTGAAAGGAAGGCAATATAAAGATTGGGAAAATGCTCTCTTCTCTCTTCTCGTCCTCCCCCTTCAAGCTCAAGCTAGCCGTCTATTTATAGAGAAAATGAATGGAGATAGGTTTGAAACTCATTCAACTATAGTTCTTGGAATTTAACAACAATTTTATTTTACGTAAATAGGCAAAGATTTTTCAAAGAAAATGGTGTTCAATCAAGTTTTCCTTTTTAGTGAAAGATTTTCTTCGATTTGGGAATGATTTTCATGGGTGTTATGCGTCTAATGGGATTTTGGAGCATGCCTGTCATGGAAGTTTGGTATTTAGGGCTATTAGTGTCAGAAAATCTAAATTTAATGAACTTTTAATTGTGGATTTGTCTTTTCACAGTTTTAAGTGCGGGCATCTTTGGTATTTTGAACTTTTTAAGCCTATTAGGCTCAATTTCATTGGTCCAGGTATCTTAGTGGGCCAAGAATGGGTCTGACATCATTCATAACCCTTTTGAGGTTTTAGGTTGGGATAGATGATGTGGTAATTCGATATAGCATGTTGAAATGACATCTTCCTAGTTTAATGGTCAAACGAGTGAATTAGGCCATGAAACTTGATGTGCTAGGTTTTTCTTGGGTCTCTAAACACAGTGGTGATGTCTGATTAACCAAAAAGGGTCGGGATGATGGAGATATGTGGTTGACAAGTCTAAATCAATGAGATTTGTTGAAATAGAATATTTTCTTGATGAAGGGTTAAACAGGGGGGGGGATTTTGGCATGAAATTTGGTGGATAGGCAACTTTTAATGTCCTGAATCTGATGGAAGTGATGAATATTTGATTAGAGGTGTAGATTTATAAATTTAGTTTGGGCCAATGGTTTGGTCGTGAAATTTGACATTCCAAGGTTTTTGGATTTCTGAACACAGTGGTGAGGCTTGATTAGTGAAAGCTGGGATGATGGATGATATGTTTTGAGATTTGCTGAAATAGGATTTAGGCTTGATGATGGGTCAAACGAAGGAATTTTGAGTTGAAATTTAGTGGGTAGGTACGGATTAAGATGTTTAGTCTAGTGGATGGTTCTGAATTTAGAAAGAAATGGTTAAATTTGATTTTCTACTTCTAGTCGTGTAGGACCGTTAGAATGGAATCTTGACACTTTTGAGGTTAATCATTGCAGACTTGTGGTGGGATTCACTAGTTGTATCCTAGTGAGCTTGAGGCAATGAATGTGTTGGATCATGGCCATTAGAAAGGAAGTTGATGTGATAAATGGTGGATGTATGACTAATTTATAGTTTCCTAAATTTATGGGCTACATCTGATTGAATGTCGATGTTGATCTTAAAGTTTTCATTTGCTTGCAGATTGTGTCAAAAGAGGGAATTTTGGTTTTGTAAAGTCTCAATTTGATTTGATTGTGTTTCATAGTTTTGGGGTCTAAAATAGGGTACAGAGAGGTAAAAAGAAGGGATTGAGGAAAAATTGGGTGCTGATAATCATCAATAACATGATCAACATCATCCTTATCATCATCGTCATCATCAACTTCTCCATTGAGTTCTACGACTTCATATTCATTATCCTCAATGTTTCCATCTCACATTAAGTCTTCTTCTTCTTGAACAACACTTTTTCCTTTGTCTTGTCCCCTACCATTGCTTCTCCCATAACCACCTCTACCTCTATTTCTACTTGTATGTGTATAAATTATATATGCACTTTTCCTCGGCTTATTCGATCCCTCAATGGCTTCAGTTACTCTTAATGCTTCATCTACTTCATTTCATGTGAAATCACCACCTTCATAAACTAGATCATTTAATGGGTCTTTTCCAGTCAACCATTCACTACTTTCATCAACATCAACAAAGCAAATGAGGTCAAACTGTCATAGTTTTACACATTTTGTCAATAACCTCTCACAAAGACGTTGATTATATTGAACAAAGACAAGATCGTTAAGCCTCTTTTAATCAAGTTTGTTCCATTTCTTGGTATGAATCTACATTCATAACAAACAAAAATCAGAAGATTACAAAAATAAAATATTTTTACTTTTATAATCATTAATTAATTAATAATACAATTACTTACATGTTCAAAGTGTTGTGTGCTATGTCCATAAATATGCCACAAATCAACTACAAAGTACATATTACAAACTAGTGAAAAAAATTAAATTAGATAATACTAATTAAAAAATAACAATAAAAAAATTTAATGAATTAACCATAAGATTCTAGAGATAGATATTACTTGGTTGTTTTGTTTCTTGTTATCTAATTGCCATTTTCTTAGAAAATGCATCACATGTATGCTTATATTCCACCAATTAATGAGAGATCTTATCTTAAGTTTCAATGTCAATCACCATCCTGTCAATACAATCTATAAAGTCCATATCAAACTTTGCAATTTATGCTTCACCTTCATCTTTATCTTTATAAAAGAGGGCTAGACTGAGGAAGAAACTAGCAAAGTATAAAGGATGCCACATCATATTATTCCATTCTTTTCCACTAAAATTTTCTTTTATCTTTTTTCTTGCGTATTTCATTACATAATAGAAGTACCCCATTACAGGTTTTTCATCACCATTAACCAACCGTAAGACCTCCATAATTGGTTGAAAAGCTAAAAGGGCAATTCTTACATTCTTCCAAAATATAACAAAAAGAATAGTAATTGAAACTCTTAAACCTTTTGATTTGTTTGTTCATTTACTTTTATTCCATACATCACTAACAACAATGACAGAATATAGGTGGCTCTTCGTAGTCGAAGCTCTTAGACCGACGACTTGGGGTTGAGGATAAAGATCTTTCCATTTCTTCTACAACTGTGATGTGGCTTTAGGGTCTAATCACTCGAAATGAGGAGATGGAGAAAAAGATGCCTCAAATGAAGAGGAAAAGCTTCAAAATCGTAAGAATGTCTCAAACTTCAAGAAAACCCAGACTATAGTTGAGTGAAGAAGAATAAGAATGCAAGCTCCTCTATAACTCTTGGTCGGAGGTGAAGAAGACGACCAGGAGCTCTTAGAATCTTCTTTTTCCCCTGAAATTAATGGTAAGGGTGACATATACATGTTTGCAACGGGCAGGATTAATGTGTGGGATCCACTGATAAACCCATAGGCTGCTGACTAGGCATGCAGCGTCAGCATTTTTGAATTATTTTATTCAGTCTCAAATGGAGCTATTGATGTCGTCACAGACACCGTCTATTTTTGCCTATAAGGTGGCCCTTTCACCAAAGTCTGCCGTGGAAAATGGCCAAGACTTAAGACTTTTTAAACTTTTTTATTATTTTAAACACAATAGATTGGATACAAATTAAATACAAATCTGATTCAAATCCGACATATCGGATTTCAGATCCAATATAGTGGTTTTGTAACTAGATCGGATGCAGATGTAGATGGATCTGATCCGTTTATAACCCTATATATTAGCCATGTTGAAAACTAACACATATCATATATCATATGATACGGTATGATATACATATTTGAACCATGAGATAAACCTGAATCTGTGTGGGCGAGCAGTCTCTCAGGATAGATAGGGCACTTTGATTCTTCAGTCAAAAGACTGAAATGGGGGAGTTCGCTGGTGGATTTGTGTCCCTCGAATTTGATTCAGTTACTGCCCACAGGAAACAGAGTTGTGATCAAGGTCAATTGAAATCAAATTTGTGTTCAAGGAATTAAAAAACCCATATGTCAGATTAATATTTGGTTTAAAAATAGGGTCTTTATCAGCTAAATTCTTTTTCTGATAAGCCAACTCTCAATCTGTTTAGTGTTTGTTCAAAAATCAGAAAAAATAAAAAGTAAAGAAACTAGTCCAACCCAACCCAATCTGATAGGGTTTAGGAATTCTAAATTAGGTTAGGTTAGGGTTAACCCCATTGAATTAATCACCAGGTTAAGTTAGGATTTATCACCTTGTGATTTAATCCGGGCCCATTTGCACCCGAATCTGCTATTGGCATCACACTAAGGGGGTGTTTGTTTTTTGATAAATTGGGGAGGACCTATTTTATTCTTGGGATTATGTTTTGGTAAATGTAGATATTGCCGTAATTGTGTATTATTTATCTGGATAAGTGATATTTATCTTTTCAATATGTAGATTCATTCAAAAAATATTAAAACTAATGAGATAAAATTACCCATCAAGCATAATTTAAAAACAAAAAGACAAATGGCCTCAATTTTGATTAAAAAGTTAAAGGAAGAAAAATTAATTAATTAATTAAATTCATGGGTTATTCCTCTGAATTTGATTGACATGACATTATTTGCCATAATTATGAAATGTGAGATCATATTCATAGAGATGAAAACACTTTGCTCCTTCTGTTTGCTCTTTATGCAAATATTCAAGCAAAACCATGAAATGCCCTCAATCCTGTCCGTTAAATCAAAGGGATGACTGACGTGTCTTCATGTGTGATATCAGCAAGTGATAAGATTATAGATCAAGCTTCTTTTGCTAATCCACTCCTCTGACTGAATAAAAGAATGCTATTTTCTTAGTCACAGAAATGATTTGATGTCCAAGCTATCACACGAATTGTTGAGAGGAATTTAATTTGGAAATAAAAGGTCAATGTTGAATTGATATTAGTCTATGGAGCTCTGCCTTTCTGACTTTTGATCTTGCTCTTCCATTTTGATTTGATTTGGACAAAATAGGTTAAATAAGAAATCGTGCGTGCATTCAAACTTTAAACTATATTTTTTAATAAATTTAGATGCCGTCATATTAATTTGTAAAATGCATACAGAAACATACTATAAAGTTTAAACATACAAAATGTTTTGATAATGATCATTCTTGTTAGTGTAGATGATCTCCTAAATGGGACCATCAATTGGTAAAAAAAAAAAAAAATGAAATAGAGGGAAAATTTATGATGCTGAAAGACATTGTATCGGAAGAGCTTTTCAATCAAAATTCATCTTTGAATTTTGATAAATTTTACTTAATTGGTAACATGTTTATGATATCTGATGAGGACAGATTTGGTCCTATTGTGACAGTGTGCCCTGTGATGATCCCAAAATTGTCGCATGAGACCCCGATACCACGTAAGCAATGACTTGCCTTAGCCAAAATGACGAAGACCTACTTGGAACCACGACGGATGCACCTCGCACGCCCTAAGGGTGCTTCTTGTCACCACCTCGCCATGGCTGACCAGTAGACACATCATCAGGATCGGGACGACCACCTTAGGACCGAGCTTGAGACCTCCCGCTGAGGTCTCACTGACCAGACTGAGGTTCAAGTAGCAACCTGCATGATGTGGTGGTCGACTTACCTACACCTCCGCTGACCTGACAGAAACAACTAGTGACCTACCTCCAATGACTTGACAAAGACCCAATTGGTGACCTACTTCCACCGACCTAATGAAGACTTAGCTAGCGACCTACTTCCGCCAACCTAACAGCATAAGATCTCAACAGGACTAGGTCGGCAAAAGAGGCGACCTACCTTTGCCGACTAGATGAAGACTCAAGTGGCGACCTCATCACGACTGGGCTAGGGACCTCGACATTAAGGGCGACCTCCCCCGAGACCTTGTCGACCTAATTGAAAACAAGTTGGCGACCTTCTCCTTAAGCAGACTATCATCTCCAACTTCCCTGAAATCATGACACTACGTCGGAAGAGCCAATTATCACCCTGCCTGCTTTAGGCACGACTAGATAAGCACTACCCGCTTACACAGAGTCCACCTCTATGTGTGAAACCACCTTCGGATCAGACAGACTGGAGATCTCGGATGCATTTCATGAGCCTCACAGCCGCTTGCCTATATAAATACATCGCTTTCCTAAGAAAAGGTAGGCACGATTTAGCTATCAAGCATACTAGCTCCCCCTTTATTGCTCTCCAAGAAATTATTGTTGACTTAAGCACCGGAATGCCCACCTCAATTAAAGCAACCCAGACACTGATCTCTCCTTGTAGCTTGACCAGGCGACCTTAGTCTGACATCCAAGTTGTCTGCCAGCAGGGAGTGTTAGAGTGTGCACCATCAATACCAGTTGATTGGTTACAAATTTTTTGGATATCATGTTTTTCCATTATTATAGAAAATTCAATGACAAAATGTGCAGCCTGAAAACGTTGGGACCATGTGATGAATGAAAACCACTCTAATTTGAAAAAGAAAAAACAACAATTGAACCAAATTAAGGGAAAATCGAACCAAAACTGAAATAATTGAAACCTAAATTTTGATAACAAATTATGGTTGTTTTGGCTAAAACAAAATTTCATTTATATATATAAAAGTTTGGCTAGTTCAATGTTTTGGGTTAACGAAATTTTATTTTAAAAATCAAATTAATTAAACTGAAATAACCAAAAAATAATTAAACTGAAATTGAAAATTTCGATTTGATTTTTCGATTTTAAAATATCAATTCTCACTCCTAATAGGTTTACCATTTAACCCAATTCATTGACACCTCTACCCAAGCTAGCTGAATATGCATATGGTTCATGGATATGTTACAGGAGTACAGGGTAGGGCCACCTTGGGTGGGTCGATTAACTTCATTCAATGCAGGGCATATATTTAAAATGTTTTGTATGTAATCAATGGAATAATTTATCAAAAAATAAAAAAAGGGATTGGTGAGAGATTTAACGAGGCATTATGGCTTGAGGGTTAAAGATTTGACAAAATTTTGAAAAAAAAAAAAAATAGATACATCATCTTTCACTTTCCAAGGCAAATTGAAACATTTAATGCTTATCTGTAGGCTGTGTTTGGTTGTAGCACAAATGATTTGGGTGTAAATTTTGATATATTTTTGTTCCACATTTTATCTTATTATATTTGATTACAGTACAAATGAAGTAAAATAAGATGTGAAACAAAATAAAATAAAATCCAAAACAAAATTAAACCAGAATTTGTATTCTCATCATTTGCACTCTCATGCATTTGTACTAGTACAAATAAGATTGCACTGCAACCAAATGCAACTGTAATCTCATCATGTTTATGTTATGGGTATTTTATTTTTCAAAAAAGAAATCACAAAATTTTTAGAGTTATGAACCACAACAGTGAGAGGAAAAAATAGCCCCATTTATTTTTTATTTTTAATTCAAAAGAACCAGAAAATTCTTAGGGGTTTGGAAAATTAAAATACGTGTAGAAGAGAGAATAAGCTGACGTGGCAAGTGTATTTTAAGTATATAAATAGAATATAGATTCCTCATTCTAAAGGAAAACCCACACAAAGCTTACGAACAATCAATAGAAGGAACAAGAAAAAAAAAATGAAAAACCAGGGACTGCTGGTTGGACTTAAATCCAAATGTGGTGTGGGCCCCATGTATATGTTTTGTCACATGGTATATATGTATTCGCACCAAATCCCGATTAACAATTAGAATGAGAAATTAAGAAATACGTTTAATAACATAATCCGATTATGATATCGAAAAATGAATAATACCTTAAAAAAGCCGAGAACCAATAAACTGATATGTCTTAAAAGTGTTTTAGTTATCAAAAAAAAAAAAAAGAATCTACTGGTATTTCATCAAAATTCACGACGGGTTTCTGAGTTGTGATTGGCAAAGTTCTTCAAAACAGTCTTTAATCGGAGTCAAACCAATCCAGAGTACTTACGGTAAAAAAGACCTCCTTCGAGGGTATTATACAATGGACTGCTGACGCGGAATTAGCAGGCTTCCACGCTGCATCAGAATCTGACATCAAACGGCCAGAACTCTCTGATGAACGAAACTCGGATTCCAGATTTCCATCCAAAGTCTTACGCTGAAATCGGAGAGAGAGAGAGAAAGAGAGAATCGATCAGCCAGCAGGCATCACCTTGATTACTTGAAAAGATTCATTGTTGTTATTATTTTATGATGATGATGATGATGTGCAGGAAGATACAAACACAGAAAGCTTGGTCGTCGCTACCACCATCCAGTTCTCAAACATATGATTGCATGAAATGAATTCATAAATTTGCATCTTCTGTGTTTCCTCTGAATCAAGCAACCTGAGTTATCGATTTGGAGTTAATGGGTTCTGAGAAATGGAAGAAAATGAGCGAGAAGCTCAACTTCGACACATTATCAATCCTGGCAGAACCCTTCTACATCTTCACCCACACCATCTTAAGCCTCCTTCTTCCTCTCTCATTCCTCCTACTAGCCAGGCTCTCCACTGGACAACATATCCCCAGCTTCATCTCTTCTCCCACCTCCACCCTCTCCTCTCTCTTCCTGTATGCCATCAATCCTCTTCTTGTTCAATTTCTTGTTTCTGTTGTTTCCGTATCTGCCCTTGTGCATGGCCTCACCGGCCGATTCCCTTCACTGAGCGAGTCAGTCAGCAGACCCCACTTATATGCTGCATGGGTTCTGCTTTGCTCTCTGCAGGTCTGCATTGGATTAGGCATCGAAGAGACAATTGTGGCCGGATTTTGGGCGGTCGACTACGGGAACAGGACTCCGCTGATTAGACGGTTAGTTTTCTTTCTGGGTCTGTACCAAACCGTGCTTCATTGGTCGAGGACGGTTGTCAAACCAGTTGTGGACGACACGGTTTTTGGGTTCGAGAGGGAAGAAAGATGGGTCGAAAGGGTGGCCGTGGGCGGCTGTTTCGGTGGGCTGTGGTGGTGGAAATTAAGGGCCGAGGTTGAAGCATTGGCTCTGGTGGTTGAGGTTAAGAGAGAGCTGTTGATGGATGTGGGTAATGCCGAAATCTTTGGTTTGTGGTTGTATTACATGACGGTCATAGTTGGTTGGGTGAGGCTGGTAAAGGGGCTCATACGTCTAGTGGACGGAGCTGCTCTGTTGTGGCCAAGGCCTAAGCCGAACAACGATTGCTCTTGTGTGGATGATGCCCAGGTCTAAAATAGACCTAATTGTTAATGATTCATGGTTTTTCTTTCCACTTTATAGTTTATATATTCTTTCCTTATTGATATTCTTTGTCAGACAAGGATTCAATTATGCATTCCATTTGTTAGTCGCTACTACTGTAGTCATATATTTTTTTCTTTCTTTTCCTTCTTTGAGAGAATTACCACAAATGCATGACTTTTTTAAGGGCTTCTGGTAGCCTATTGAGAACTGAGACAGGGCATAGGGCCACCAACTTTCATTGAACTCGATCTTTAATTAGTTATCTTGTGCTGTTGCTCTAGTTCAAACCAAATGTTTTGCATTAGGCACAATATGCAAAAAATAATTACGTATATATCGTGCAATTGAAATGGACGATAAGGGTACGTTTGACTCACAGTTAGAATTGGGATATGTTGGATTTTAATCTCATAAGAGATTAAATCCAATGGGTTTGATTGGTCAATTACATGAGAAATTGCACCAACACACTTGATTGAAAAATCAGTTTTTCTCTTACAAAATCCAATTCTGAACTTGTCCCACATTGGAAAATTATAAGTTTTGTTTTCAGTATTTCAATAGGAGTTGATTTACACTCCTTAGTATTAGTAGATGAGAGTATGGGGATTCGATATTGTGCAATGCGCGCACACGTGTGCGTAGCGCAATGAGGTGCACTTTACTCACACCCGCGTGGCTCGTGATGGGTTGTTTTGGTTTTGGTGCGTTATTGACCGTTGATCACCGTTGATGAGATCAACGGTCACGATTCGATCGGGTGTGATCAAGAAGCACAATTCAAAGTTAATAGTCACTAACTGTTAACTACTTTTTAAACAGTCACAATGTTTGAAATTGTGACTATTCAATGTGCATTCTCTAAACCAGCACCTACCTTTTCTTCATACATCTTCACAAATTATTTAAGGAGCATGAATCAGACTCCCAAACACACAATTTCGAAATTCGCTCACTCTCTCTCTCTCTCTCTCTCTCTCTCTCTCTGCGTTCGGTTTGCTATAGTCTCACAGAAGGTTTCTCTAGAGACTCTTCAACTTTGCTGGTTGTAGATTCTCGCCCAAGGCTCTGTTGTATCATAGGAACGAATTTGCCTGTAACCCAACAGAAAACTCAGTAAAACTGAGTGGGGGCAAATAACATTTTAAAGACAGTGTCTTCAGATGCACCTCAGACCTTCTCCTCCAAAGTTACAATGACCCCATTTTCTCCTCCAAAGTTACAATGACTTCGATCAGTAAATTTTGTTTGTAAGAGGGGATTCAAAGTTGTTTTTGAATCCGACAAACTAATCCTATCCAAGAATGGGATGTTTGTTGGAAAGGGATATGGTTGTAATGGTATGCTCAAATTAAGTATTGATGAAGGAAAATTTTCTACTTATATTGTTGATTATTTCTCTTTATGGCATGATATATTAGCACACTTGAATTTTAAATCCATAAAGAACATGAGTAAACTTGGTATAATTGCTTATAGTAATGAATTAGCTGAAAAATGTGAAATATGTGTAAAATAAAAAATGGCTAAGAAACATTTCCCTAGTGTTGAGAAAAATTCTCAACTTCTAAAACTAATCCATTCTGACATCTGTGAATTCAATGGTGTATTAATTAGAGGAGGTAAGAGATACTTCATAACATTTATAGATGACTTTTCTAGGTACACCTATGTCTACCTTATGAGAACTAAGGATGAAGCCTTTGATATGTTTAAACTATATAAGACTGAAGTTGAAAATCAACTAGAAAAGAAAATTAAAATCCTTAGAAGTGATAGGGGTGATGAATACTTTAAAAATGAGTTTAATTCTTTCTGTGAAGAATTTGGAATAATACATTAGTGTTTTGCTCCCTATACCCCTCAACAGAATGGTCTGGCTGAAAGGAAAAATAGAACAGTTATAGAAATGATAAATTGCATGTTGTTAAAAGTTAATGCACCTTAAACCTGTGGGGGGAAGCACTCCTAATAGCCTGTCATTTACATAACAGAATTGTTTCTAGAGTTAATAACAAATGCCCATATGAATTATGGACAGTAAGAAAGCCTAATTTAGCACATCTAAAAGTGTGGGGGTGCTTAACATATTATAGAGTTCCAGATCCTAAAAAACAAAATCATGACTCAGAGCTAAGAAAATAAACTGTGTTCTGAACCTATAGAAAATGAATCCACAGAAAATGACAGAGAAACTCAGATTTACACTCCTTAGTATTAGTAGAGGAGAGTATGGGGATTTGATACCGCACAACGCGTGTACGCGCGTGTGTGCCGCACAATGAGGCGCTTTAGAGGCGCACTTTGCTCGCACCCGCGTGGCTCGCGATGGATGGCTTTGGTTTTGGTGCATTGCTGACCATTGATCATCGTTGATGAGATCAACGGTCACGATTCAATCGGGTGTGATCAAGGGGCACAATTCAAAGTTAACAGTCACAATGTTTGAAATTGTGATTGTTCAATGTGCCTTCTCTAAACCAACACCTACCTTTTCTTCATACCTCTTCACAAATTATTTGAGGTGCATGAATCAAACTCCAAAACACAATTTCAAAATTCACTCACTCTCTCTATCTCTCAGTCTGATCTGCTACAGTCTCACAGAAGGTTTCTTTGGAGACTCTTCAACTTTGTTGGTTGTAGATTCTCGCCCAAGTCTCTGTTGTATCCTAGGAACGAATTTGCCTGTAACCCAACAACAAACTCAGTAAAACTAAGTGTGGGCAAATAACATTCTAAAGACAGTGTCTTCAAACGTGCCTCAAAGCTTCTCCTCCAAGGTTATGGTGACCCCATTTTCTCCAATAGGATCGGAACTCAAATTCCTTGAAATTAGAACCAAAATTTCAGACAGGAATGGAAAATGAAATTTAGAATATTCTGAAATGGAATTTCATTTCCATGCAGGGGAAATAACCATTCTCTCAAATGACAACAAGAATAAGATTCTAATTGCATCCAACCAAACAAATAGAATTGGAATGATTCATCCCAATTCAGATTCCAAACCCCCATTCTTGCAAACCAAATGGACCCTAAAAGCCAATAAAGCTTCGAGAATTGAGCTAGAATATATTTGGGAAGGATATTAGCCTTCAAAAGTGGTTGATGAGGGGTAATTTGGTCCTCCAATGATATTGTGATACGTGGTATTATAGAATAACATAGTGACACCTCGACACCACACAAGTAGACCACTTCAGACACTTCAGCGACCTTGATACCATCCCAGTAGGCCGAACTATGAACAACTTGGTAGGACCTTAGGTCGGTGTGAGAGGCGACCTGCTTCCACCAATCTGACCTCACTCCGGTTAGCGACCTGATTGGTGTGCCGAGAGACCTCACCCTTAAGCAGACAATCTCCTCTGAATGCCCTAGGATCATGACACCATGTTGGAAGAGCAGATTATCACCATGCCCGCTTTGGATGGGATTGGATAAACATTACTTGCTTGCATGGAGTCCATCCCCAAGCATGAAACCACCTGCGAACCAGACAGGTCAAAGATCCTGGACGCATTTCGTGAGGCTCATGGCAGCCCTTCTATATAAGGGCTTCACCTCCAACCTCAAAGGATACGCGTGATTTAACACTAAAGCTCTCTAGCTCTTTTTTACTTCCAAGCTCTCAGAAAAACTCCAGTTCACTAACTTAAGCATCAAAGTGCCCACACCGAGTAAAGTAGCCAAGGTACTTTGATATTCTCTATTTCTTTATAGCTTAAACTAACAACCTACCTAATCCGGCATCCGAGTTGTCCTTCAGCAGGGAGCTAGCAGATTGTGCACCATCAATTGGCATTGTCTGTGGGCAAGCTACACAAAAGCTATACTCTCACACTTTCTTTTCCAAGTACTTCTTCAATGGCATCTTCAAGCAACACCCCAGTCAACAACCCTGTCAACAATAACCCGGTCACAGGGGGGCAGAACCAACCCGTAGTGCACCTCGAGATCCCCTTTGTGACTATTGGGAAATTTGTCGTGCCCCTGACCCTACTAGGCATCCCCATCATGCAAAATCCCAACTTTCCTCTACCTAACGTGAATGTGCATCTCCTTCTAGTTGAAACCTCAGCAGTTCTAGTTGGGATTGATGCACGCCAGTTCAACGAATTGATGCAGTACATCCATGGGATAAACCTACAGATGAGGACAAGGGAAGCACGCTTTGTCGCCTTGGCAGGGATGCAACAACAACACCAATAACAACAATACTAGTGAAATTAGGCCGCTGGGCAAAACGCCAGCCAAAGCGCTAGCAAACAGAACCAGTAGCCCGACAACTAGAATCAAAACCTAGTACTGAAGGGATGTGAGATCCACCATATGGATGGCCAAACCCTACAGGAAGGTTGGACGAAATTTCAAAAATTTCTTTCTCTCCCATCAAAGAATCGTATTCCCTAATTTAAAAAAAAACTGCATTTTCAAGGTTCATTTGTTGAATCAAAACCGGACCAGATTTGAAACCAAAAGGGAAGTAAGGGATATACCTGATACGAAGTAACAATAACTCCCAATGTAAGTGTTCATGACTTCAGATTGTTTCTTCTATCAAGAAACAATATCAAAAATCTTTCTTGATCAGTTCCACAGGTGGAAATCGAACTAGGTAAGGGCAGCAAGAATTGGGGAGAATTCTGCAAGTTGCTGAGTGTGTATAAACTGAAGAATTCGCCCCCTATTTATAGCCTTCTTTGGATCAACCTCCTAATCCAATTAGGAGAGAGTTTCTTAATCCAAATCTAATATTTGGATTTGGACTCTTAAATGAATAAGACTTATCTTATCCTTCAGCTAATCCTAATCAAGTTATAAATCAGATTTCACCCCCTTTTAAATAACTGACTTAAACCCGGTTCGAAATGGGCTTTAGGCCCATTAAGTCATATGGCTCACTTACCCTTTAATATGTTGGCTAATTTGGCTCTCTTTGTATGGCGTAGGACCCAAACATCGATCTACACATCAGCCACATGGGTTCAGCCCAGCCTCTGCTACAAGGCCTGGCCAAATTCATTGTAGGACATAGTGAACCCCTGAGTCTATCACCATGGGCTCTTAATGGGCCAAACATTTACACTAAATGGTCCTTGGGTCCAATCACTTTATAAAAACCCAAGGACTGTGGGCAGATAAAAGATTAGCCCATCAGGTATTACCCTCAATGGTCTTACGCTTAACCTCTTAGCCCTTAATGATCATACACTGCTCGACAAGAGAGGACCTCTCCATCGGCTACAAGGTACAATGTTGCACTCTGTACTCATATGGATCCTGGGAATTAAAACCCTTTTGCAAACAATTTGAAACCATAATATATAAGTATATCTCTATATAAATATATTTTGCAAAACAAATTTCAACGGTTGAAATCAATTGCCGACAGTTTTGGTTTTCATAAGAGAGAGTGCATCCCTGATCATTCACTTTGTCTGACAAAGGGGCTAATCCCGTCACTATGATCACCCACTTAGATGAATTCTCAGACTGTCCCAACATACCCAGCTTTTGACCCCCTCTAAGGATTTCACTGATTGGCATATTAAAGACAACCCAATCCGACACCTAGTGCAGTATCATTATCGAATTTAGGGGTCAAGTGTAACATTTCAGTTTTGCCCATCAATCTCCAAGGTCCAGGGCAATACTGGAATTCTGGTCTAGTTCAAGGTTTCAAGAAAACCCACACTGTATGTACCTCAGGTCTCACCCTAGTAGCTAAGACAAGCTACCCCAACAAACTTGGCGGCACATCAGTGTCAGCCTTGGCAGGATAAATCTCCCCAGATCTATCCAATGGCTAAGAGGATTCTAAACTAACACAAGTTTCATAAGTGTCATGTTTAAGGGTATTTACACAGAAACACACCAAATCACATGAATTTATTATGCACTTTTATTCATTTACAATAAATGACATAATGTACATAAATCTGATTGGAGCTAAGGGCATACACTATGTAACAGCTCTCATTTGCACTTACATCCAATCGGGTACAAGCCGGAGTTCCATACTTTCCATGTGTTTCTCAAACATTTTCTGTGTTAGTAGCTTAATCAATGGGTATGCTACATTTTTCGCTGATGCCACCTTCTGAATCAAGACGCCCCTCTTCTAACTATCTCCCGTAGTACAAGGTACTTCCTCTCGATGTGTTTCGACTTCGAGTGGGCTCATGGCTCCTTAGCTTGAGCTATGGTTCCAGTGTTGTCACACAACAGTGGAAAGAGTGATGTGCTGGATGAAACTACTCCTAATTTCTGAATGAACTTCGTCATCCATACGACTTCCTTGGCAACTTCACTTGCGGCAATGTACTCGGCCTCGGTTGTGGAATCTACGGTGAACCCTTGTTTGTTGCTTTTCACCGTAGTTAACATTCCTACATTATTCCCAATGAGTAGAATGTCATCTACATACAGAACAAATAACATAATTTTATCCCCACTAGTCTTCTTGTAAATATAAGGCCCATCCGAATTCTACTCAAAGTCAAATTGTTTGACGGTAGAGTCAAACTGGATGTTCTAGCTCTTAAAAACTTGCTTAAGTCCATATATGGATTGATTAAGTTTACATACCATGTGTTCTTGACCTGTAGCTATGAAACCTTGCGGTTGCTGCATATAGATATCTTTAGTAAGATCTCCATTTAGGAATGCAGTTTTGACATCCATTTGCCAAATCTCGTAGTCATGGTATGCTGCTACAATTAGTAGGATCCTAATGGATTTAAGCATGGCCACAGGCGAAAAGGTTTCCTCATAGTCGATTCCCTCTTTCTGAGTGTACCCTTTCGCCACAAGATGAGCCTTGTAGGTCTCAACCTTACCATCGGGGCACTTCTTCCTCTTATAGATCCATTTGCAACCAATTGCTTTTACCCCAAGGGGCGGATATACTAGAGTCCAGACTCCATTAGTCTCCATTAAGTCCATCTTAGCTCTCATGGCATCTACCCACTTCAAGGAATCTATGTCCAACATAGCTTCCATATAAGTCACAAGATCCTCCTCACTGGTCGTGGCTTCCACCATGTAACTTTCTTGGTCATAGCCGTAACGAACCGGAGGACTGGAAACCCGGGTAGATCTTCTACGTTGGTTATTTTCTAGAGCTGGTGGGACATATCTCCCATGCCCTCAATCTCTTCCTCTATGAAATAGGCATTTCGACTGCAAAACACATTTTGCTCTTTTGGATCATAGAATAAATAACCTACAAAGCCTTTGGAGTAACCTACAAATAGGCAACGACTTGTCTTGGATTCTAATTTGTTAGCACTACTTTTAACATGTGTTGGACAACTCCAAATCTTCAAGTGTCTCACACTTAAGTTTGTTATCGTATAACAACTTGGCAAACTGTCTGTTTGCCATTTATGATAAAAGGCAAGGCAAATTATTAATCAACAACCTAAATTGATTCATGTTTACTACATAGATATGGCTTTTAATTTATGTTTCATTTTCATTTGTTCATGTTTGAGATTTACTTCTTTTCTCAGTGACAGAGACTACGAAGTATATCTCTAAAAATGTGGGAAGTCATATATAGTGCATGGAACCAACTGTTTTAGCTGCATAACTCCACCACCTTTTGTAAAGGATAATATCCACCCATCTTATGAGTTTTCCCTTTGGCCTCTGCCAGACAAGGTTCATTGTCATTTTAGGTTAAAACCTTTCTATCTAGTAAGTGCTTATCCATCATATTCGTGAACACCAATGTACCGTGAGAGAGTTCCATTTTAGGATAGGCCCTCCCACATCTATTTATGACACCCCTATCATCTTATGAAACAATCAAACAACAAATAGATAGCCCAATTGTATGGTGCATCTCCTCATTACTAAAGGACCCATCTTCATGGTTATGATGGAAGGTCTTTAGAGAGTTCATCATATGAATCTCTCTATCACATACACTTATATTTTACAGGAGGGAACGAACAATTATGTCCTACTTTTATTTAGGTCAAACCAAAGTAGCTCCCACTTATTTTCTTAAAGTTAGATTCAAATGGAATATAAACAACTAGAGTTCTACACAGTTCCTCTTGGGGAGGAAGCTAAAGTGGGGCCCATCAAGAAGGGAAATCATCCAATGATCTTAAGAACACCATGGCAATGATGTGCATTCGGCCATGATATGCAAAAGAGCCACTGTTGATATAACATGGGCGAAGTAATTATGGCTTATGTACGTAGCACATCACACATCATACATAACATGCATGAAATCACAATTGATCCAATCAATTTTAATCATTTGTAAATCCCTAAAATAGTTAGGTTAAATTAGTATGATCCCATTAGAGCTCATAACATTATCATATAACATTATTTAGGTACATGGGCTAAACTACAAAAGGCAATTTGACCCATATAGCTGAATCAGGGTTGGTGCAGTTTTAACTTAACATTAATGGGTTTTACAACCATCAAACCCTTGGCCCATTATAAAATTTTAGAGCTATGAACAGTCCCTATTGAGCCACAAATTTGGTTCAACCAGTTTGGTCCAATCTAGGTCGAATTTGTCTAGGGTTTGGTGTCTAATTCAAGATCCAATTCAATATGATGATCTGAAATTAATCAAGACTGATAAATGACAATCAATAATCAGAAAATAAACATAGCAGTGGGTTGTTCGTGTGGTTGCAAACCTGCAAGAAAGTGGTTAGTCACAATTTGCAGATTTGTTTTCTACAAATCGCAGATTGCAGATCTTTTATTAGCACACATGTCTTCTTCTCCTCCACGCGAACCAACACTTCTTCTAAAGAAAAAATAGAAAAAACCTAATTTCTCTATTAATTTACATTAGAATAAATCCTATACATTCCGTCTAAAAAAATTATTTACAGACCAAGAATGAATAGAATAGAATGATTCAACAGGTGCACAAATTCTTAGCGCAAATAAAAGACTTCGATCTCCACCAAACGAACAACCCATAATTCAAGAAATAAATATAGAACACTTCTATAACTATTGCAAATAAATAAAAAATTAATTTCAAATCATTCGCTCATAGCTGAGAACTGAATTCTCAGAGAAAACCCTAATCTGCACAAATTAGGTAGAACTGATTCTACCTATTTGCATAGGTTCAAATCAGGTATGATTTTGGTTCAAGAATGTGAGCATGGCTCTGATACCACTGAAGGGAAGTAAGGAATATACTTGATATGAAATACAGTAACTCCCAATGTAGGTGTTCACGCCCAAGGAGAAGACCAAAACCCGCCTCCACTAAAGATGTCACAGTTTATGGTGAAACAGGATCAATAGGGTGGTTCTTCAGCAAGAACCTGAATTCTTCAGAAAGAATCAAACAAGGGCTGGTGAGCACAATTTCAGATTATTTCTTCTAGCAAGAAACAATATCAAGAATCTTTCTTGATCAGTTCCACATGTGAAAATCGAACTAGGTAAGGGCAGCAAGAATTGGGGAGAATTCTGCAGGTTGTTGAGTGTGTATAAACTGAAGAATCTGCCCCCTATTTATAGCCTTCTTTGGATCAGCCTCCAAATCCAATTAAGAGAGAGTTTCTTGATCCAAATCTGATATTTGGATTTGGACTCTTAAATGGATAAGACTTATCTTATCCTTCAGCTAATCCTAATCAGGTTATAAATCAGATTTCACCCCCTTTTAATTAATTGACTTAAGCCTAGTTTGAAATGGGCTTTAGGCCCATTATTAAGTCATATAGCTCACGTACCCTTTAATATGTTGGCTAATTTGTCTCTCTTTGTATGGCGTAGGACCCAAACATCGATCTACACATCAGCCACATGGGTTCATCCCAGCCTCTACTACAAGGCCTGGCCGAATTCACTGTAAGACATAGTGAACCCCTAAGTCTATCACCATGGGCTCTTAATGGGTCGAACAGTCACTTTATAAAAACCCAAGGACTGTGGGTAAATAAAAGATTAGCCCATCAGGTATTACCCTCAATGGTCTTACGCTTAACCTCTTAGCCCTTAATGATCATACACTGCTCGACAAGAGAGGACCTCTCCATCGGCTGTAAGGTACAGTATTGCACTCTCTACTCATATGAATCCCGGGAATTAAAACCCTTTTGCAAACAATTTGAAACCATAATATATAAGTATATATCTATATAAATATATTTTGCAAAACCAAATTTGAAACACATTTGAAATCCACTATCAACAGTTTAGGTTTCCATTAGAGAGAGTGCATTCCCCAATCATTCACTTTGTCTGATAGGATAAATCTCCCCAGATCTAGGGAGATCTGTGTCTACCTTGATATGATAAATCTCCCCAGATCTATCCAACTGTTGTGAAGATTCTAAATTAACACGAGTCTCATAAGTGTCCAATTTAAGGGTATTTACACAAAAACACACCAAATCACATGAATCAATTATGCACTTTTATTCATTTACAATAAATGACATAATGTACATCAATCTGATTGAAGCTAAGGGCATACACTGTCTAACAAGTATATGACCCACCTTGCCACTCCGACGACTAGAACCAAGCCCTAATTGAGGAACTAAGTCGGGCTACAACACCAATTGGGACTAAGTAAACCAGCTCAACCGAGGGGTCACAAAGAAGGCACCGTTTATGCACACATCGTGCCATAGGAAGGAGTTGCCTTACTTCAAATGACAACGAGGAGATGAAAAAAAAAACAGGAAGAGGTGAGTTAGATCGGTACCTCGTTAGCACAGCCAATGTTATTGATATCCTCATGGCCTCACGTTCGAAAGACTTCAAGGCCCCTTGCCTGGAATCCTACAAAGGGACGACTGACTCGGTTAACCACCTCGACAACTTTTAGGCCCTGATGCGGTTACACAGGGCAAACGACACAAACCTTTGCATGGCCTTCCCGACCACCTTTTAGGACACAACTCGGACGTGGTATTCGGGACTGGCCGCGGGCTCCATTAAAAGTTGGAACCAATTCGCTAACCTATTTAGTACACACTTTGCGATGAGCAAGCTGTGCTTGAGGTCGGCGATCTGTTTGTTGAATGTTGTTCAACAACCTGACGAGAAGCTCTGGGATTACATCAAATATTCAACTTGGAGCGACTTCAGATTCCCAACCCCGACCTAGCTGATTGACTCACCATAGTGGCCAACGATGTTTCGCATCCTGACTTGCGCTGGGAGGTCAATTTAAACCCTCTGGCCTCTATGGAGGAGTTCCTCAACCAAGCAACCAAGTGTACGAAGGTTGAAGAAACATTTGGATCCCAATTGGAGCTGAGCGACAAGCGAAAGAGGTTAGAAGATAAGCCGAGGAGCAACAAATAGCGTCGAAAGTAAGACACCAAGGTGCAACAGGTTCCCTCATAACCGTTGTAGTAGGCCGCCATGAAGAAGAAGCAGGTCTTCATACAGAAGCAACAGATCCTCAGGTCAACGCTTTCACACTCCTCCGTCCAGAACCATAACTACATCACGTTGAACACAAAGAGGGGGGAAATTCTTATGTAGATTAAGATGAGCGATTCCGTCAGATGGCCACCTAGGATGAGAGGACATTCTACCAACTAAAACATGAACAAATACTACCACTTTCATTAGGACATCCACCACGACACTGAGAACTACCGTAATCTCAGGGATGAGATTAAAGAGTTGATTTTCTGAGGTAATTTGAAGCAGTTCATCAAGCAAGAGGACTAAAGCCGACCAACCAACCAACCAAGAGAAGTGTTACAATCGAGTAGGGACCAAAACAAAGACCAACCTCCCCGAGACCCACCACCAGTAGAGTGACCCATCTATAGTGTTGTCAACATGATCATGAAAGGGACCATAGTAGTAGGATGTAGTACCTCAATGGGAAAAAACTCAATTCAGGTACTCGAGCATGAGGATGAAAACCCACCGAAGCACCCTCGTGTGGATGTCCCCCTGGTGGCTTCAGTGAAGTAATCTAGCCCCTAAGCTAGGTGAGAGTGCTAATAACAGCAGGCTCAGTGCTGAACTCAATGCGTTTTGATCATGACTTCCTAGTGGTCGCGACCCCCTTGTCCTATAACGCCATTCTAGGCTAACCTATCTTGTACGCCCTCTTAGCAGTGGTGTCAACCTACTACCTGTTGATTAAGTTTCCAAAAAATTATGTAGTAGTGGTGCAAGGTGATCAACTTGAGTCTCGCAAGTGCTATGTGGTCTTACTAAAGGGGAAAGGAAAGTAGATTGTCGACATTGACTTGGAGTCACCACCAGAGAACGGTGATGAGAGCTCACCCCATAGAGGACACCATCCTGGGGCTGGTCTTAGATATTGACCCCAAGAAGACAATGCAGATCGGAGCACACCTCATGGAACCACTGTGCACTGACCTGGTAAGTTTTTTAATTAAAAATATAGATGTTTATGCTTGGTCAACAATAAAAATGCCTGGCCTATACCCCTTTGTCATAACTCATAGGCTAAGTGTTGACCCTTTAGTCGGACCAGTCTGACAGAGGAAGAGGAACCTCGCCTAGGATCGATGGAGGGTAGTAGATGAGGTGGTCGGGAAGCTTCTCGTAGCAGACTTTGTTTGAGAGGTCCAATACCCGAGTTGGATTGCCAACCCAATGCTCATGAAGAAAGCCAACGTCAAGTGGAGCATGTACGTCGACTAAACAAACCTCAACCGAGCCTACCCAAAGGACAACTTTTCGCTCCCTAGGGCTAACTGCTTGGTAGACGTGAAATCAGGGTTTGAGCTGTTGAGTTTCATGGATGCATGCATACTCTAGCTATAACCAAATCCACCGATGAAGAAAGACTGCTTTTGTAATCGAGAAGGGCTTGTACTGTAATAATATTATGCCCTTAGGTTTATAAAACGTTGGAGAAACCTACCAACGCCTAGTAAACGAAGTTTTCTTTGATTTAATTGGAAATAAAATTGAGGTTTATGTTGACGATATGATAGTGAAAACCCAGATTTCAAATCCTTTGGTTTCCGATCTTAATTGTGTTCTTGACATTCTAAGAAAATACAATATGAAACTTAACCCAAAAATGTGTATTTTTTGGGTTACGTCGGACAAGTTCCTTGGATACATAGTGAACCAAGGTGACATCAAAGCCAACCCAAATAAAATCCAAGCCGTCCTAGACATGAGACCCCCTAGGTCGATTAAGGAAGTTCAAAGCTTAACAGGTCGGACAACCGCCTTGACCGATTTGTGTCTAAGTAGGTTGGGCAGTGCCTTCCATTTTTAAAGGCCATAAAGAATAACCAAGACTTTGAGTGGACTATAGAGTGTCAACTCGCGTTTGACAAGCTCAAGAGGTACCTCAGTTCACCACCTTTGTTAACTAGGTCTAAACTTGGGGACAAGCTCAAACTCTACCTCTCTTCGAGTAACGAGGTAATAAGCTCGGTCCTAATCCGCAAGGTAGACAAAGTGCAGTGACCTTTTTACTACGTGAGTAAAGTCCTACACGTTCTGGAGACCAGGTATCCAAACATCGAGAAATTGGCCTTTTCGCTACTCCTAGTAGCTCAAAAGTTACGTCCTTACTTCTAGGCATACCATAGTAGTCCTAACCAATCGACCTCTAAGGCAAGTCTTTCAGAAGCCAGAGGTCTCGGAAAGGTTGACAAAATGGCCAATCAAGCTTAGTGAGTAGAACATCTAATTTGAGCCACGCCCAACAATCAAGGTGCAGGTCATGGCTAACTTCATCACCGAGTACACATTCAACACATTGACCTCTAAAGTTGCCAAGCACGTGACCACCTTGGAGGCATCCACCAATGTCATACCCGGCCTGACTTGGGACAAGGAGCCCTAGATCCTCCATGTGGACGGCTCATCCAACTAGTGCAGAAGTAGAGCTAGGTTAATACTTTACGAGCCTAACTAGGTGAAATTGGAGGATGCTCTCCAATTTACGTTCCAAGCGTTGAACAATGAAGTCAAGTACAAGACGTTAATAGCCAAGCTATTGCTGGTGAGGGAGGTTGGCACGAAACACCTTGTAATGTGCAGCGACTCACAATTAGTGGTGAACCACATAAATGGGCAATATGAGGCTCGGGAGCTCTCCATGTTAGCCTACTCGGCAAGGGTAGGGAGCTCCTACCTTACTTCCACTCTTGGTACATCCAGCAAGTCTCAAGGTTTGAGAACATCGAATCCAATGTGCTCTCGAAGCTGGTCGATGCAATGAACACTATGAAGAGAACGGTCCACATTGAAAACTTACTATGACCTAGCATAGAAAGGGTGGTAGGAGAGGTCGCTCCTACTTTGGTTATAGAACTAAGTTGGATGGATCCACTCATTGACTTTTTATGCTCCAGGACCTTACCTTAGAGCACAATGCAACTCGGAGTGTAGAGTGACAATTAGCTCGTTATGTTATCATAGGCGAACAACTGTACCGCAAGTCGTTCATGCTCCCCTACATGCACTTCTTTTGCCCAATTGAAGCAAACCTGGTGTTACACAAGATCCATGAAGGTCTTTGCGAGGGACACCTGGGGGCACATCGCTCACCTTAAAAGCACTACGACAAGACTACTACTGGCACGATGAATGTGGATAGGTTGGTATTAGTTCGAAAGTGCAACAAATGCCAACGAACAAGGTGATACTGTTAGACAATTTTGTATGCCCTTAGCTTCAATCTGATTTGATGTACTTTTGAATTTAGTGTAAATAAATAAAGTGCATGCTTGATTCATGTTGTTTGGTATAATTCTGTGTAAAACCCTAGAAGTAGACACTTATTGAAACTCGTGTTAGTTTTAAATGTTCACAGCCATTGGATAAATCTGGGGAGACTTACCCTGCCAAGGCTGATATTGGTGTGCCGCCAAGTGTTGGGATGGCCTGTCTCGGCCACCGGGGTAAAACCCAAGGCACATGCAGTATGGGATTACTCGAATCCTTGAACCGGACCAGATTTCCAGTATTTCCCTAGACCTTGGAGACATATGGGCAAAACTGAAAAGTTACACCTGACCCCTAGACTCGATTATGATACTTCACTAGGTGTCGGATCGGGCTGTCTTTGATATGCCAATCAGTGAGATCCTTAGCCGGGGTCAAAACTTGGGCATGTTGGGGCAGTCTGAGAATTCAAATGAGTGGGTGATCATAGTGACAGGATCAGCCCCTTTGTCAAACAAAGGTAATGATCGGGAATGCACTCTTTCTGATGGAAACAAAACTACCGGTAGTTGATTTCAATCGTTGGAATTTTGTTTTGCAAATTTTATATATATATATATATATATATATATATATACGGTTTCAAAATGTTTGCAAATGGTTTTAATTCCCAGGAACCATGTGAGTGGAGAGTGCAGCACTGTTCCTTGCAGCCGATGGAGAGGTCCTCTATTGTTGGGCAGTGCTTGATCATTAAGGGTTGAAAGGTTAAGTGTAAGGCCATTTAGGATAATACCTGATAGGCTAATCTTGCACCTGCCCACAATCCCTGGGTTTTTAAAAGATGGCTTGGCCCAGGGACCACTTAATGTAAGTGTTGGGCCCATAGGGTCCATATGATGGGCCCAGGGGTTCACTGGACTTCTCAGTGAATTCGGCTGGGTCTTGTAATAAAGGCTGGGCCGAACCCATGTGGCTGGTGTGTAGATCAATGCTTTGGTCCCACGCCATACAAAGAAGCCCAACTGGGCAGCAGATTGGAAACTAGTTAAGCACTAAATACTTAATGGGCCAAAAGCCCATTTCGAACTAGGCAGATATGATCACCCACTCATGGGGCGGATCTGGAATTAAATTTAGCAAAAGGGTTGGGCCTTTAACGTAATAAACTATGGGAGACCAAATTCAAATAAGATTTGAATCTGGTAACCTCTTGATAAAATCAGGAGTAAGCTAACCTAATCTATAGATAGGATTAAGATCATCCCCTATCCAATTACTGATTTGGATTGGGATAACTCCTCACTAGGAGGTTTCTTAATCAAGAAGAAAAGAGGAGAAACCCTAAGCGAACATAATCAGAATTCGAAGCTAGGGTTTGTGTGCAAGAAATCATCCTGCGAATTGAGATTGGATCTCATACACACTCTAGAGAGAAGAGAAGCAATTTCAGCCATCTTCATCTCAGGAGTTCTCCTCCAGCCACCGCCATTTTTCTGACAAGATCCGATCTTTAAAGGAAAGAAATCAAGAAATCAGTTCTTGATATCAGTTTTGTAGAAAGAACTGAAAAGATTTGGTACTCAGAGTTTCCAGAGGATTCTTGCGAATGATTTAGTGTGTAAGATGCACTCTGTTGGTTCCGTTTCACATATTGTTGTGTCATCTTCAGCAGGAGCAGATCTTGGTGTCCTCTTTGGGCGTGAACACCAACTTTGGGAGATACTGCTTCTCTGGATCAGGTATAATCCCTCCCTTTGTTTTTGGTTCAGATCTGGTTTGATTATGGTTCAAATAGGATCCTTGAATATTGTATTCTAAAATTAGGGAATATGATTCCCAGTTGGAAGAAGGTAGAAAATTTTTGAATTCACCCACCCATTCCGCAATATTTATGGCGTCCATACGATGGATCCTACCATTCTTTCAGTGGTATCAGAGCCACAGGTTCGAATCTTGAACCGAAAGAAAATCAGATCTGAACCTGCACAGATGGACAGAAGATGTTCTGCCAAGATTTGCGCAAATTATTTTCTTTATTTCAAGAAACTGTTTCTTGTTAAGGGCGATTGATCTAAAATTAATTTCTATTAAATCCAAAATTTATTTAGAACTGTTCTTTATTTTGATTTAATGGGTTGTTCGAACCTGAAGATCGTAGTGCAAATTTGGCGCAGATGGTCTGCGCGCCCTTTTTTTTTATTATTCATTCAACTTGGTCTGTAAATAATTTTTTTCTAGACTAAATGTATAAGATTTGATCAAGAATGTAATTAATTAATAGAAATATGATTTCTGTTTTTTATTTTTCTTGATTGAAGAAGATTGAAGAAGAAGGCGGCGTTGGAGATTTGCAAATGGAGAGATCGCTTTTTGCAATTTGCAGTTTATGAAACTGCAACCCTGGTGATTAACCTCTGTTTTGCAGGTGGTGCGAATAGTCCATATTTGATTTGTGATTGTTTAAAATCAAAATTATTAATTTCAGATCTTTCATGAATAAATTCTTGAATTGAAAATTAGTTTCGAACAATTTTGAACTAGATTGGACCAAAACTGTTTGGACCGAATCTAGGGTTCGAAGGGGACTGTTTTCAATCCAATTTTCTCCCACTTGTAGTTCCAAATCTAATGTTCAATTGCAGAGATTAATTCGGCCCACCTATAAAGCCCAGTTTTAAAAGGTTAAAACTACAAAAGCCCACTCTTGTGAGAAAAGTTGTATGGGCCGAACTGTTAACTGCGATTTAGCCCATATACGTAGTCGACATTAATTGTTAATGTTATGGATTTTAAATGGGTTGTTCAATGGGCTTTACAGCAGTTATTTGATTGGATCAATTCTTCATTTACATGTGATGTTTGGATGTTTGATGTGCTGCGACCATGGGCCATAAGGATTTGGCCCATGATGACTCGTTAGTAGCTCTTGCACACACCATGGCTGAATGCACATCATTGACCCCTCCTTATTTGGTGGGCCCCACTACCCTTAAAAGGGATGCATGCGGAAACCTTAGCCAATTAAGGCCCTCCAGAAATCTGACTTTATGAAAGTCAGTGGGGGCCACTCTGCTTTGACCTAAATTAGAACTAGAGCATAATTTTATTCCTTCCAGCAAATATGATTGCATGTGATAGGGAGATCCATATGATGGACCCTGCACAATGATGGGTCCTTAAGTAATGAGGAAACGCACCATAAAACTGTCTATCCATTTGCTGTTGGATCTGTTAGAGTGTTTCATAAGATGATAGGGGCGTCATAGACCGATGTGGGAGGGGCTTCACCAGAAAATGGGAACTCTCTCACGGTACCTTGGCGTAACCTGAATATGATGGGTGAGCACTCACTTGACAGAAATGTTTACCTGAAAGCAGCTCTGAACCTTGTCTGACAGAGGCCAAAGGGAAACTCATACAATGAGTGGATATGATCCGTCACAGAGAGGTGGTGGGGTTTTGCAGCTGAAACAGTTGGTTTCATGCACCCTATGTGATTTTCCACATTTCCAGAGACATTTCACCGTCTCCGTCATTGAGAAAGGAGGGAAATCTCAAAGATGAAAAAATGGGAATGGAACATAGATTAAAAACCATATCTATGTAGGTAACATGAATCAAACTAAGGTTGTGGACTAACGTCTTTGCTGTTTTATCAGAAAATGGCAAGCGTTCAATTCGCAAAGCTTCTAGACGAAAACAAGCTTAAGGGCCCAAACTATGCCGACTGGTGCAAAAAACTTATGCTGGTCCTAACTTTCAAAAAGTTAGATAAGGTGGTGAAAAATCCTGCCCCAGAGCGTCTGGGTGATAGGGATTCTAAGGCCCGTAGGAGGGAGTATCAAGATTGGGAGGATAAGAACTCCCTAACCCGCTGCTTTGTCGTTGCCTCACTAAACAACTCAATACAGAGGCAATTCGATCAGATCGAACTAGCCAAGGACATATTGGACTGTCTAAAGACAATGTATGCAGAGCAGAATCGTTCTACTCTACAGAATGTCCTAAAACTGTTCATGACCACGCAGATGTCCAAAGGGCAAAAAGTTCATAACCATTGTCTTCAGATGATGGGTTACATTAATGAACTCGAAGCCCTTGGATCCGGGCTAGATCTTGGCACGCAAGTGGATGCCATCCTGAATTCTTTGCCCTCTTCCTTCAATGCGTTCACAATGAACTACAACATGAATAAGCTGAATGTCAGCATCCTGGAACTTAGCAATATGTTGCAGAGGGCCGAGGATCTACTTAAGAAGGATGAGCCTGTGGTTATGCTTACTGAAGCTAACAAATCGGGCAAGAAAAAGAGAAAGGCAAAGAAGCCCCAGAAGAAAGCTACCAAGCCCCAGAAGTAATACTATTCTTGTGTACGACTGCAAGTGTTGCAGCTACGGCAATAGGAATCGTAGAATTAGTCTTTAGAGAATGAGTACTTGTACTTAAAGTTTGTCTTTATGTACAAAACTTGAGAAGAAATTTAATTTATGTTTCTAAACTATGTGCTGATGGATATACTGTTTATTTTAGTAATGTGATTACTGTTAAACGGAATAATAAATTCATCGCATGTGGGGAATTGGAGAACGATCTCTATGTTCTACATCCTTCTCTAAAACTAACTTAACTGAAACTACATCGGTTGAAAATCCCCAGAAAATGACTCGTCATACAGTAAATCCCATGTGCCTCTGGCATTACTGACTTGGCCATATCGGTGTTGACCGAATCACAAGGATGGTAAAGGATGGTCCTTTGGATTTTCTAACAGTAGAAAATCTTTCCACTTGTGAGCCTTGCCTCCAAGGTAAGATGACTAAGATGCCATTTGACGGTAAGCCTGAAAGATGTGTAGGCACACTTGACCTAATACATACAGATGTATGTGGTCCCCGAGTACATTGCCGCAAGTGAAGCTGCCAAGGAAGTCGTGCAGATGAAGAAATTCATACACGAATTGGGAGTGATTCCGTCTAGCACATCACCCATCCCATTGTTTTGTGACAACAATGGAGCGATCGCCCAGGCTAAAGAGCCTCGGGCCCACTCGAAGTCAAAGCACATCGAGAGGAAGTACCACGTACTACGAGAGATCATTGGTAGAGGGGACGTCCTAATTCAGAAGGTAGCATCAACGGATAATGTGGCAGACCCATTGACTAAGCCACTGACACAGAGGTGTTTGAGAAACACATGGAAAGTATGGGACTCCGGCTTGTACCAGATTGGACCTAATTACAAGTAGGAGCTGTTAGACAGTTTTGTATGCCCTTAGCTTCAATCTGATTTGATGTACTTTTGACATTTAGTGTAAATAAATAAAGTGCATGTTTGATTCATGTTGTTGGGTATAATTATGTGTAAAACCCTAGAACTAGACACTTATTGAGACTCGTGTTAGTTATAAATGTTCACAGCCATTGGATAAGTCTGGGGAGATTTATCCTTCCAAGGCTGATACTGGTGTGCCGCCAAGTGTTGGGATGGCCTGTCTCGGCCACCAGGGTAAAACCCAAGGCACATACAGTATGGGATTACTCGAATCATTGAACTAGACCAGATTTCCAGTATTGCCCTAGACCTTGGAGACAGATGGGCAAAACTGAAAAGTTACACCTGACCCCTAGACTCGATTATGATACTTCACTAGGTGTCAGATCGGGCTGTCTTTGATATGCCAATCAGTGAGATCCTTAGCCGGGGTCAAAACCTACGCATGTTGGGGCTGTTTGAGAATTCATCTGAGTGGGTGATCCTAGTGATAGGATCAGCCCCTTTGTCGGATAAAGGTAATGATCGGGAATGCACTCTCTCTGATGGAAACCAAACTACCGGCAGTTGATTTCAATCATTGGAATTTTGTTTTGCAAATATATATATATATATATATATATATATATATATATATATATATATATATATATATATATATATATATATATATATATTCGGTTTCAAAATGTTTGCAAATGGTTTTAATTCCTGGGATCCATGTGAGTGGAGAGTGCAGCATAGTTCCTTGCAGCCGAGGGAGAGGTTCTCTCTTGTCGGGCAGTGCTTGATCATTAAGGGCTGAAAGGTTAAGTGTAAGGCCATTTAGGATAATACCTGATAGGCTAATCTTGCACATGCCCACAGTCCCTGGGTTTTTATAAGATGGCTTGGCCCAGGGACCACTTAATAAGTGTTGGGCCCATAGGATCCATATGATGGGCTCAGGGGTTCACTGGACTTCTCAGTGAATTTGGTTGGGCCTTTTAATAAAGGCTGAGTCGAACCCATGTGGCTGGTGTGTAGATCAATGCTTGGGTCCCATGCCATACAAAGAAGCCCAACTGGGCAGCAGATTGGAAACTAGTTAAGCACTGAATACTTAATGGGCCAAAAGCCCATTTCGAACTAGGCAGATATGATCACCCACTCATGGGGCGAATCTGGGATTAAATTTAGCAAAAGAATTGGGCATTTAACCTAATCCACTCTAGGAGGCCAAATTCAAATAAGATTTGAATATGGTAACCTCCTGATAAGATCAGGAGTAAGCTAACCTAATCTATAGATAGGATTAAGATCAACTCCTATCCAAATACTGATTTGGATTGGGATAACTCCTCACTAGGAGGTTTCTTAATCAAGAAGAAAAGAGGAGAAACCCTAAGCGAACATAATCAGAATTCGAAGCTAGTGTTTGTGTGCAAGAAATCATCATGCGAATTGAGATTGTACCTCATACACACTCTAGAGAGAAGAGAAGCAATTTCAGCCATCTTCATCTCAAGAGTTCTCCTCCAGCCGTCGCCATTTTTCTGACAAGATCTGATCTTTGAAGGAAAGAAATCAAGAAATCAGTTCTTGATATCAGTTTTGTAGAAAGAACTAAAAGGATTTGGTGCTCAGAGTTTCCAGAGAATTCTTGCAAATGATTCAGTGTGTAAGACGCACTCTGCTGATTCTGTTTCACATATTGCTGTGTCATTTTCAGCAGGAGCGGATCTTGGTGTCCTTTTTGGGCGTGAACACCAACTTTGGGAGATACTGCTTCTCCAGATCATGTATAATCCCTCCCTTTGTTTTTGATTCAGATCTGGTTCGATTATGGTTCAAGTAGGATCCTTGGATATTGTATTCTAAAATTAGGGAATATGATTCCCAGTTGGAAGAAGGTAGGAAAATTTTTGAAATTCGCCCACCCATTCCGCAATATTTATGGCGTCCATACGATGGATCCTATCATTCTTTCAGATACTTCGCGGACTCAAAGCTCGGCTCTCCTGAGCTAAGGGTTTGTGGGTGGATAAGATACCTAGTGTCATTTGGGCTTTCCGAACTACTATCAATACGACAACCGGGGAGACTCCTTTCAACCTAACGTACGGGAATAAGCCTATCATCCCAACCGTTATCGATATGCCAACCTCGTGGTTTGAGACGTATGATGAGGAAGCTAACGAGGATGACCTACGTACTAACATCGACCTAATGGAAGAAAACCATAACTTAGGTTATATTGGAACAATATACCAACAAATAGCTCAGTATTATAATGCCAGAGTTAAGAGACACTAATTTCGAGTTGGTGACCTGGTACTTAAAAGGGTTAAGGTATTTGAGCCTAATGTAGGAAAGTTAAGATACCTCAATTTCGAGTTGGTAATCTGTGAGGGTACGTACGAGATCGAAGTGTTGGAGGGGAGGCTGTTAGATAGTGTATGCCCTTAGCTCCAATCAGCATGATGTACATTATAACATTTATTGTAAATTAATAAAATACATATTTGATTAATGTTATTGTGGTGTGTTTCTGTGTAATACCCTTAAATTGGACACATATGAGACTCGTGTTAGTTTAGAATCTTCACAGCCATTGGATAGATCTAGGGAGATTTATCCTGTCAAGGCTGACACTAGTGTACTGCCAAGTTGGTTGGGGTGGCTCGTCTCAGCTGCTAGGGTGAGACCTGAGGTACATGTAATGTGGGTTCTCTTGAAACCCTGAACTAGACCAAAATTCTAGTATTGCCCTAAACCTTGGAGCTAGATTGGCAAAATTGGAATGTTACACTTGACCCTTACACTCGATTATGATACTACACTAGGTATCAGATTGGGCTATTTTTTATGTGTCAATCAATGAGATCCTTAGAGGGGGTCAAAACCTGTGTATGTTAGGACAGTCTGAGAATTCATTTGAGTGGGTGATCATAGTGACAGGATCAGTCATTTTGTCAGACAAAGTGAATGATCGGGAAAATGCACTCTCTCTGAAGGAAACCTAAACTGTCGGCAGTAGATTTCAAATGTGTTTGAAATTTGGTTTTGCAAAATATATTTATATAGAGATATACTTATATATATTATGATTTCAAAATGTTTGCAAAATGTTTTAATTCTCGGGATCCATGTGAACAAAGAGTGTAGCACTGTACCTTGCAGCTGAGGGAGAGGTCCTCTCTTGTCGGGCAATGTTTGATCGTTAAGGGCTGAGAGGTTAAGTGTAAGACCATTAAGGGTTATACCTGATGGGCTAATTTTGTAACTGCCCACAATCCTTGGGCCTTCATAAGATGGTTGGACCCAAGGACCATTTAGTGTAAATGTTGGGTCCATTAAGACTCCATAGTGATGGACTCAGGGGTTCACTGTATTCAGCGGTGAATTTGGCCAGGTCTTGTAATAGAGGCTAGGCTGAACTCATGTGGTTGATGTGTAGATCAATGTTAGGGTCCCACGCCATACAAAGAGAGTCAAGCTAGTCAGCATTAAAAGGAAGTGAGCCTGAAAGCTTAATGGGCCTAAAAGCCCATTTCGAACTGGGTTAATTGGATTAATTAAATAGAGGCAGATCTGGGTTTGGATTAGTAGATAAGGATAAGCGGATAACTATTATCCACTTAAAGAGTCCAGATCCAAATAAAGATTTGGATAAGGGAATTCCTAATTTGATTAGGAATAAGCTAATATTGAACTGCAGTTAAGATAAGGAATTATCCTTATCACTTAAAGAGTCTAGATCAAAATAAGGATTTGGATCAAGAGGCTCATAATCAGATTAGGAGGTTGTCAAAATACAGAAGACAATTCAGTTAGACTGATCTTGCCTTCAGTTCTTTTTCTTCCTACTCTTGCCGCCCTACCCTGTTCGATCTCCAATTCTTGGATCTGATCAAGATTTGATCTTGATTTTGTTCTTGCTAGAAGAAACGATTTTAAAGTTGTTCCTGCTACCCCATTCGGTTCTTGCTGAAGAATCACAAGTTCTTGATGAAGAACTACCTGTTGATCCTGCCTCATCCTAAGCTGTCATCTTTAGTGGAGGGAGGATTTGGTACAATCTTTGGGTGTGAACACCTACGTTGGTAGAAGCTTTTTGCATGGATTCCATATCAGGTATATCCCTTCCTAATCTTGATTTTAGATTTGATCGGATTTTGTTATAAGAACGAACCCTGAAAATGCAGTTTTCTAAATTAGGAATAGGATTCTCGGATGGGGGTAAAGAAATTTTTGATATTTCGCCCAACCTTTCTACAGGGTTCGGCCATCCATATGATGGATTTTCCATCCCTTTAGAGACAAGGTACCCCATGCGTGGAACGGCCCAAGCCCGCTTAATTTCGAGTTGGTAATCGGTGAGGGTGCGTACACACATCACATACGCCGTGCAACACATACCGCTCAACACTAACTCGACTAATTAAGTAACCCTTAGATATATCAAACCACTTATAGAAAGTGCATTAAGTTTTATGAAAAACCTGTATCATCAGATGAATCATGTATATATATTCCTATATACCATTCAATTCACACTATGAATTATTTAATATATTATATGAATTTCCCTTCCGATTCATTCACATAAACCAAATCAACTAAGAAGTGGCCAAACTCCTAATTGCATTACGCATAATAACTCATAGACAATATGAAAATAAAAACAACTTTGTTAAATTAGATAAAAATCAATCAATTGTCATGGTTAGGCTTTCCATAGCCCTAGTTACAAATAAACTAGTTCATGATAAAGGAAATTAAACGAACAACGTACAAGGAAGAACTTATGATGTCGCCCTTGAGATTGAGAACGTTGTGCTTGTTTTCTCCTTGTAGCCGTCTAGTTGTCTGTCTCCTTTTCTGCCGCCCCCCTCCCTTTTTCTTTAGGAACTCTCTCTATATATCATGCTAGAAAGATAAGGACTCCCTATAAATTATCTCTTATAAGATAGGATTTGAATTCTCCTAAATAACTTCCTCTTCACAGTACAAAAATAGGAACCCAGATATAGATCGAATCTGCCAGTTTATCCTTCCAAAATAAAAGGAACTTCTTGAGGTGAATCAGCCTGAAAATTCGCTCCTTTCTTGAATTAAACCGTCAAACATGTACTGGTAAGGCGTGCCCGCTAATCTTCACTTCAAATTGCGCCATAAATTGAAATTTCTACCCATTGATATTTAATTCTTCAATTCCAAGCCCATCTTACATGCAACATTAATTTGGCTTCATTGAATATGAAATTTAAATAAAATTTATAAATTAAGCACAATTTCTATCAAAATTAAAGAGAATTATCTACAATTAATATATACACTTTACACTCTATCAGTTTATGAAGCAAATCCAATAATGTACTCCTAAATGCTTCACTAGGTACACCTTGAACATTCCAACATAACATCTTTAAAGAAGAGAAAATTTGGTAAGCATGGTTTGTTCTAGTTGGTGAGAGCCAATAATGCCTTAATTCACCTTCATCAAATTCATTCACAATTGGGATGGTTGAAATTTTATACATACGATGAATTCCACAGCTATCATATGTGAGACCATCTATTATCTTGATGAACATAAAAGTTGTGCTTGGGTAAGAATAAATAATATGGACTTGTGTTGAGAGATGGCTAAGGTCAATCTCCATTGGATTTGGTCCAAGGAATAATTGCTGGAATTCAATGCTATTAATCCCAGTAAAACTTTGTGGTGGCATTGTTCTCTCTACAATGGCATTCACTGGAAGATTTTGTTGAAGTAGATAATAAGGTGAGGCATTATCTTGATCTTCTACTTGGGGAGAAAAGATTGGTTGGCTAGTATAAGGGAAACAATCCATAATTAATATAGGAAACACCTTCAATATCCATGATTGTATCATTGTATGAATGGATCCCATATAAAGATACATAGGAACTTGAGGAGCTAATATGGTCCCAGGCATAGAAAGATGATTTTGTCCGTGACATGAGAAGGCTGGTTGGATGAAATAAGCAATGTACTCAATTGGTGTATTTGAGATCATATGCACTCAAGACCTTGATGATATATTCCAGATATAAAACAATGGATTTTGTGGAATCAAGGTGAGGTTGCCTGCACCAACTTGGCTCATAATTTTGAACTCAAAACAAATAGCTGGAAGAAGGAAATGAAAGAATTGTTAGTTTTAAAAATACAAAAGAAATTAAATAAAACAATTAATCAATAAACACATAAATACAATGTAACAACTATTAAAAGATCTTTAATATCAAGTTATGTCAAATGAACATTGTGTGCACATAAAAAGAGGAGAAAATAATTTAAGCACTAAACAAAATAACCTCTCTACACCCCCCCCCCCCCTTAGCCAAAACACTTTCCCTCTTAATAACATATAAGGGTCTAGTTAATGAAAGAGTTCATGCTAAATGCTTTTGATGCTGCATCATCCTGAAGTTGTGCTAATTCTTGGTTCAATCCTATAATTTGGTGTTTCAATTCTGCAATTTTTTCCTTCAATTTTGCATTTTCGAGCTTCAAAATGTTGATTTGATTGCTCAAGTCTTCCACCTTTTGATCAAGTTCGTTACTCTTCCAAAAATAATAGTGCATGTCAGAGAAGTTGATATCCTCAATCTGTAAATTGTACAATTGCTTTATCTCATTTATTGCATTTTTTTTATGCAAGTTCGTTGGCGTGTTTCTTTGTACTACCATGATTTCCCAAAAATACCGATCTTTCTCCCCTTATATCACAATGAACTTCAGCCACATAATATTCCCCCATCCTCATGACCCTCCATAATGGTGGATCTAAGTTTACGTGGCGTATCAAATCATTGAGCACTTTTTTTGTAATGGATGATGAATACCCTAGTATTTTCCATTAACAAAAACTCTGCAAAAGGAGAAAAAAAGGATTGTAAATAGATAAGAAATTTAATTTATCTTTTTTTATCAAGTGCTTGTATTTGGAAATTGATACTAAACATATAATAGTATATTGACACTAAAGATATAATAGTTGGAAATTCAAAATACATAAAATGTGCTAAAAGAGAAACAAAGTGGCTAGTGATTGGGTTGAGACTTGAGACTTGAGAGAGATATCCAGCCAAAACCGGTTGCTGATTGGACGCCATTAATAAATAATAACAGCTCTTTAGGTCAAGATTGGTTGCTAGCTAAAGATTACAACCACCCAAGTAATGGCTGGCTGCAGAATGAAACCCACCTATGAAGTGGGGGTGTCGAGGGCCAGACAACAACTTGTAACAGCTTAATAGTTGTTTGTTTCGGGCTCTCCATTTGTAGGAGCTGGCATTTTAGTCATTTAGCATGCTGCCCACTTTGGTAGGCAATTAGGTGATTTATTCCAATGAAATCCCAGTGTTACTTATCAAAATAGAAAAAAAAAAAAAAAAACTCCTTGACAAGGTCTCTAAGTATTGTTTGTCCAGACTAGTTAATTACATGCCCTTAATGAAAATTATAATTATCTTAAGTAAACTAAATTCCTTCCATCTTTCTGTAGATGCAATCTAGCCATGTGAGCTGTCCCTCCAAGTCTTCCTAACCCTAGTCAATAAGCTCAAAAAGAAGAGCTGAAATGGCTAATTTATATCTTGCTGGAACTACTAATTTCTTGGGGTTGAAGGTGCTTCCCCTCTCCCTATATCCTTTCCTGGGGCTGCAAGCAGATGGGATATAATTGGATTTGCCTATGTATAACCCACCCCCCCCCCAGGAAAAAAAAGGAATTGGATATGGATATGCTCAGTTCCATATTTGACACTCTTATCTGTCAGATTCAGATCGAATATAGTTGAGTGGGGGAAGAGGAAAAAAATGGGATTTAGCTTTTGGGATGCTGGCTGTTTTTATGTGAGCCAAGGCAAGTATTGGGATGCTTGGGTCAGATTGTGGTTTATCGAATCATAAATGGATTGAATTTGTATTCAAATTCTGACAGATGGATACCATTGTACCATATCCTTTGCCAGCTACCCTTCAACCTTTTAGTGCAATAGAAATGAAGATATATGCGTTAGGAAACCTAAGATTGAGGTTATTGTTGATTCAGGGAGAGGACTTTCTAATCCATTCTACTAACAATCTTGGTTGCAGTTTTGTATTGTATGGTATGCTAACCTTTGAGCATTTGCTTGGTGATTTCATGCTGCAGTCTCCCTTCATAGGTATAACTATCTTTATGTAATCTGATTCTCTGGCTGAGACGTGAGGCTGTGAATCCAGAGCTGACCCATCTAGGGAGTTGGTGGGTCAGGTCAAGATTGGTTGCCAGCTAAAGATTACAACCGCCCACGTAATGGCTGTCTGCAGTGCTGCACAATGACCCAAACTGACAATCAATAACTAAACCCCTCTATAAAAACTAAGCACCGCCACCTGGGATACACATTATAACATATATGAACCAGAAGGCTCAATTTCTCACTGGTTCAACTGTCCAATCTGGTCCAGGCCTGACAATACTGGTCAGACCATAAAACTTCTCCCTACCAAGATCCCCCCAAAATCTACCTCCATTTCACCAGACAATAACATATATGATTAATTGGGCTAAAATAGCACCAAAATTGGCCCTTCAGGCAGCCACTTCAGCTGTCCCAAGAAAGTCCAGAGTCCCAATATATGTGAACATGGCAACAATATATGTGAATTTCCATGGCAACAATACATTATGGTGCTATCACTATCATAACTATGTAATACATGATAACAGGAGAAAAATGAAAGATATATAAACAAATGGTAAATTTGTCACATAAGACTATGTTTGGATCAAATAAAAGGAAACTCAATTAAAGTGTAACTCTTAGTGATAATCCAAGAAAACTGATACAACTGACAGCTTGACAAACAGTCAATCAAGCCTCCAATTCAGACCCGTTAAATCAGTTTTCAGACTCTTAGGAGTCGTTAATCCATGAACGTTGTCCAGGAAAAAACATGCGTGCACACGGATTGAATGGTACAATTTTTGGATTATAGCAGATGCAAGTGATGCACTAATTTGGTGTTTTAGATTAATGAGAACAGGTAATCTAGAGCTACATATGGGGGAAGAAGTACCAAATACAGTAGGGTGCTAAGGTGTACCATAGTATCTTTCCTAAATAAAAAAAAAATACAGAGGGTACACCCAGAAATTGAAAATGAAAGCAGTTTTGGTTGACCTGATAAACATGGTAAATTTGCCACATGATAACTCTGCATTTTGATGCCAAAAGGGCATCAATTCAGGGGTATTTTCGGCCTTAGAATAGTCAAAGTGTACAATTTTCCCAGTTAAAATCAATTATGTGACCTCTGAGGGCCTCTGTGCAAATTATGTAGAAACCTGAGAAGTTTTTTAGGTTGAAGTGCAGTTTTTGGGAATGTGGTGTGAAAACCAACTGAGAGAGGGGGTGTTTTTGTAAAGAACTGAGAACAGGAGGGTGCATCATATCTGCTAAACCCAATTGGCGCCCATCCTATTGTATTACCATGCTCCCCTCTCCTTAACAAACCCTAGGGAGCCTTTTTAACCTAATCTTTTCACTCTTATCAAACCCTAGCCACCCCTAGGTGTTCAATCTCCACCCTCCACCTCTTTTAATCTCAACCACTCATTTTAGGCTCTCCTTTATAGCTTTTAAACCCTAGGGCGCCACCTATTCTGCTAATCCTCACCATTCAGCCCCTCACCTCCAAATCTCAGCCACTCCCTCCATCTTATATCCCAACCATTCAATATAGGACACCACCTATTCTTTTAATCTTAACCCTTCAACCCTAGATGTTCTAATCTACACCCTCCATTTCTGGGTGCCCAAATATCAACCCTACATAAAATTGTGTGCCCTCTCCTTTTATTTTCAGCCATAGGATCACCCCAAAACCATCTTAGCCATCCATTAGAAACCCTAGAGCATCCCTAACTTTGATAAAACCCAGTTGTTGCCCCCATCTTTCTCCTTATTCTCAGTTGTGTCCACCCTTCTCTATAAAAAGGGTCCTAAAGGCCCTAAAGAAGGGATTGGTTAATTCACCCAAGTAAGAAGGAAGGCTAATATTGAGAAGTTCAAGGGTAGAGAAAGAGGAGGACACTCAGGCAAGATGAGGATTTCCTACTTGCAGTTCGCCAACATCACTACTACCACCTCTAAATTTGAATCCCAACCATTATTTCTTCAGTTTTAAAATTACTTTCTGTTCTTTAATTTCTAGTTTAATTTTTCCTTCCTGCAAATTTATTTTTATTACATTTAATTTGTGTTTTATTTCTTTTCTACAGATCTGAAATTCAGCCAGGTAAGACGAAAGGCCTAGCTCGAGAAGTTCGATGGTGGAAGGAGCAATCCGGAAATTGCTACCTCTGATCGGATTTTCAGACATTCTTATTTTGTTTCTTTTATTTAATTGTTTAGGTTATTTATTTATTTTTATGCACTTGTTATTCTTAGTACAATTCGAATTTGGTTTTAATGAATTCCATTTTTTTAATTAATTAATTATTTTTTTATTTCTACAACTCCCGCTTGCGTTCTCTTCTCCCGAATCTAAGAAAATATTAATTTTTCCCTCGCTTTCCTGTGGTGACTACTCGTTCTCACCTATTTACTACGTTAGTAGTTATTTGAGAATCAATAAAATTCTATAAATGTTTAAACTAGTGTTCTAGAGTGTTTAACGACGCACTTTCGAACACACCACCACATAGGACTATGTTTGGATTAAATAAAAGGAAACTCAATTAAAATGTAACTCTTAGTGATAATCCAAGAAAACTGATACAACTTTCTTACCCATGAACCTACCTATAAGCCCAAAGGTGAAGACATTCCTTCTTTCTCCTCAGCTTAAATCTGAAAGATCACAAAGCAAGATAAAATCATGAAATACATATTTAACCTGTGCAAAAGAGAATAGTTGTAGAAAAAAGAAGAAGAATGATCTTGTAAATTTCAATAGTTAAAACATTTAAACAAAGCGGAAAGTGATACATATCATAGCATGTATCAAAACACATACTAATAATAAACAGCTTTAGTAATAGCATTATAATAAGCCTTTTTGGTATAGGTCAAAGCATCAAGTTTCAACCTTGGCGCCCAACCAAGAGCACCTAGTGGACTGGATGACTTAGGTGATGCCTTGACAACTATTTGTGGAAGGGGACACAAAATCAGTAATCAATTCCCTCTCTCGTCAACTTATATCTAAAAGACCACAAAGAATGCAGCTATAATCCTATAACCAAGATTGGCTAAATCAATTGCACACAAAAATCTATTTGTGGAAGGGGACTCAAAATCAGTAATCAATTCCCTCTTTCTCCTCAACTTAAATCTGAAAGATCACAAAGCAAGATAAACTTTTCATTGTTTCATTTTTTTTTTATTGTGTGATTAACTAAGAAAATTCATATGTCCTATTGGATTTTAATCTCATAAGAGATTAAATCCAATGGGTTTGATTGGTCAATTACATGAGAAATTGCACCTGCACACTTGGTTGAAAAATCAGTTTTTCTCTTACAAAAACCAAGTTTTGAACTTGTCCCACATTGAAAAACTGTAAATTTTGTTTTTAGTATTTCAATAGGAGTTGATTTACACTCCTTAGAATTAGTAGAGGAGAGTATGGGGATTAAATACCGTGCAACGTGCGTGCACGTGCAGCGCAATGAGGCGCTTTAGAGGCTCGCACGTGCGGCGCAATGAGGTGCTTTAGAGGCGCACTTTGATCGCACTTCGTGCGCACCCGCGTGGCTCGCGATGGATGACTCTGGTTTTGGTGCGTTGATGACTGTTGATCACCACTGATGAGATCAACGGTCACAATTCGATCGGGTGTGTTCAAGGTGTCTTCTCTAAACCAGCACCTACCTTTTCATCATACCTTTTCACAAATTATTTAAGGAGCATGAATCAGACTCCAAATCACACAATTTCGAAATTCACTCTCTCTCTCAGTCCGGTCTGCTACAGTCTCACAGAAGGTTTCTTTGGAGACTCTTCAACTTTGCTAGTTGCAGATTCTCGCCCAAGGCTCTGTTGTATCCTGGGAACGAATTTGCCTGTAACCCAACAGTAAACTCAGTAAAATTGAGTGGAGGCAAATAACGTTCTAAAGACAGTGTCTTTAGATACGCCTCAGAGCTTCTCCTCCAAAGTTATAGTGACCCCATCTTTTCCAAACATGTCCTAGTCACCCTAACCCATATTCGACTATAAACAATATTATTAGAACCAGCTTCCACCCAGTTAGCAAGGGTGATGTGAAAGATATAGATCAGACAAGGTAATGGCTGACAATGCTTACCAAGAAAGTTAGGATGAATAAAAAGAATAGGTCCCCTTTTCCCTCGAGTATTTCAATCACATTGACCATTACCTTAGAAATTGTCTACTTCTCTTGGCAATAAATAAAGAGAGATTTCATAAAACATTAAGCCAAATAAAAAATCTTAGAAATCCTACATCCATTAAACATTAAGCCAAATAAAAAATCTTGTTCAATGTACATCCATTAAACATTAAACATTAAAAACATTAAGCCAAATGTACTACCAGTATCATGCGAGAGCAAATAGTTCAGAATAACAAACTTAAACAATCTATCAAACATGATGATTTTGTGGAAAAGAAGAAGGGCTAGGATAGAGTTTTGAAATGGTTGCACTCTTCTGTTATTTACAGCAGCAAAAAGGCTAACAGAGGGTCACATAAAGGCCAAACTCTACTGGTATTTACATCAGAAGAATTCAGGCCACAATAATGGAAACTCTAAGCATGCGAAGACAAACAGATCCTAAAGAAACAAAACTTAATGCAATCAGAGTGGTAGCTCTACTATACAAAATGAGAAAAGAGGAAAGAAACTGAACTACATAACTATATGATAATTAAAAATAAATAGCAAACTACCACATCTTATTTACAAATATATGCATATAAACAAACATTTTTCTGTCCTTAATGGTATTTTTATCAGACAACAATCAGAATATATTATTAATATCAAAGAGATGTATACATCATAGACTTGAAATGGTTGCATTCTTCTGTTATTTACAGCAGCAAAAAGGCTAACAGAGGATCACATAAAGGCCAAACTCTACTGGTATTTACAGCAGAAGAATGCAAACCACAAAAATGGAAACTCTAAGCATGCGAAGACAAACAGATCCTAAAGAAACAAAACTTAATGCAATCAGAGTTGTAGCTCTACTATACAAAATGAGAAAAGAGGAAAGAAACTGAACTGCATAACTATATGGTAGCTATTCTTTTATTTCATTCTAGCAAGGGTCATGAATCTCTAATATGCACTGAGAAGTTGAAGTAAATAGCAAGGGTCATGAATCTCTAATATGCACTGAAAAGCTGAAGTAAATAATAGAAAGAAATCTTTGAAACCTTTGAAACCTTCTAGAATGAAGAGAGAGGAGATTGAAATCTTTGAAACCTTTGAAAGAGAAGAGGAGGGAGAAACCTTTAGCACAGGTGTATGAGAGGAGGAAGGTGAACAGGAGAAAAGAAGCAAGGAGATGAAGAGGAAAGTGAGCAACGAGAGAAGAAAATTAGATTGAGCAATGAGAAATGAGGGGTAAATGTAGAGGGGAAGAAAGACGACCCAAGCAATGATTAGTCATTGCACAGGGTTCAGAGGGTCTAAACGTGGAATCCATCAAAAAATTGTAAAATCTATCAAAAAATTGCAAAATCCATGTATCAAAAAAATTGTAAAATCCATCAAAAAAATTGTAAAATCTATCAAAAAATTGCAAAATCCATGTAGAAGGTCGAAGTCAATTGTCGAGTGGTCAGTTAAGATATTATAACTTAAACACGCAACAAAATAAAATATGCAATCCATGCAGCAGTTGCCTCTTCAGTTCTCGAGAACTGAAGGAGCGAACTCTAGCAGTTGCCTCTTCAGTTCTCGAGGAGTGAACTCTAGCAGTTGCCTCTTCCGTTCTCGAGAACTGAAGCAACCGAAGGAATGAACTCTGGAACACGAATGCTGAGAAATCACTTGGATCAAAACGTGGAGCAACCTGAAATGGCAAGAAAGAGAAACTGAGAGAGGAAGAAAGAAGAAGAAACAAAAGGAACTGAAGGAGAAATTGAAAGAAACCAGAAAGAAAAGGGAAACCTATTTACCTGGAACAGAAATTTCTGGCAAATCCGTTCGTGGCACCGCAGCTCTTGAAACTGAACCCTAGGTATCCCAAACTTCTGTAAGTCAAAAAAGCTTTCTTCATCTCCTCCGCCTGAAGCAGCTCAAACCCTAAACATAGCTCTTTGTAAGGCAAGAAAGATTTGAAAGAAAAGAGGAGGGAGAAACCAGAAAACGGGAAGGGAGGACGAACACGTGAAGGAGGAGAAGATGGCACACGGGAAGAAGGAGAAGATGACACGCGTGTATAAGATGGCACGTGTGCGCTTATGATGAAACTCATCGATGGTGTACAAATTCGCACGTGTGTGATTCTCATTAAACCATGGGGCATACGTGTTGATACGCACGTATGGAAGAAAAATTAAGATACACTCGCAAATATTATAAATACTTTAATAAAATAAAAATGCATTAGTAACACTAAATATAAGATATCAATGTGGTGTATATATATTAATTTAATATATTTTAATGGTTTTATAAAGAAATATATTGTAGCTAATTATAATCATGATTTTCAAAATCGGACGGTTAGATCGGAAAATCGAGTGATCGGTTCTATTTTACTCTAGAATCATTTTTTCCCCAAAACAGTTGATTTGGCCAGCAAATCACTAACGTAGGCAGTCGAACCGTTCAAACCATTCAACGGTTTGATCGGTTTTTATTTTTTAAATTTTTTGTCAGAATAGGTCATCTGTTTGTTTCGAATGGTCAGACCGTTTGACCCAGGAACCAGACCCTTGACCGGTTTGTTGTCTAGATTGGTTTTAAAAACCTTGATTATAATTTCGTTAAAAATCCCATGCTTAATTATAATTTATAAATTGTAATTCTTATGTTTTAATGTTTTATGGAATGGGAAAACCTGACTCTCCTATCCAACCATAAAACATACATTGGCACAACTTTTAAGTGATAATATAATGGGTTTCTTGCAAGGGTGATCATGGGTCAGGCCAAGTCGGGCTTTGCACTTATGATAAGGGCTATAGCTTAGGCCCAGGCCCGGGGTTTCGAGCCTATAACATAAGCCCTAGCCCAGGTCTAAATGGGCCCGGGCCGAGTCGAGCCTGATTCCGGGCCAATGTCTTTCATATATAAAACATTACATATCTATAATAATTTATATTAAATGACATAACATGCATATAAACTTTTATTTTATATGTCATATTATAATATATATATATATAATATATATAATATAATATAAAATAATATGTATACATATGTATACATTATACACAAAATGTATAAGTTTAAATATATGTGGGTCAGGCTTGAAGTATTAAGCCCAAGCCTGGCCCTAAAATTTGCGGACCTGATATGGGACTGGGTTGGGCCCGAACACAAAACCCAAGCCCAAGCCCAGAATTTCCAGGCCAGGCCGGGCTGGGCTGAAATGATCACCCCTAGTTTCTTGTCGATAAGGGCAACTTTTTGCCCTTAATATCAATAAAAAGTAATAACTTTATATAATAGCTAAAATAAAATAGTTTTTTTAGAAAAATATCAAGAAAGGGTAATAAATATTATATTATATTAAAAAAATAGTTATTAAAGAAGAAATTTCAATTGCTTTGTGGATATGAAAGATGATACTTAGAATTATAATATATTCAATCATTGTGATCAAATGATAGAATATAAGTAATTGTTTATTTAATTTTAATTTTAAAAATATAAAAATAAAAAATTATTATTAATGAAGAAATTTTAATGGGTTTGTGGATATGATAGATCATCCATAGAATTATAATATATTCAATTATTTTGATCAAATGATAAAATATAATTATTTATTATTTATTTTTAATTCTAAAAATACAAAAAGAAAACATATTAAAGAATAAATTTCAATTGCTCTATGGATATGATAGATAAACCCATAGATCTAAAACATATTTAGTCTTTATAGGCAAAGAAAAATTACATTTTCAAAATTTTTGTTAATTTATATTTTCTCCAAATATCTTCATGAAATTTCCATAAATCTACTAATAACACACAAAAAAATGTGATTTTGAATGTAAGAAATGTAGATCAACATAAATTTAAACATTCAAGAAAAAAAAAAGAAATCACAAGATATTATAAAAAAAAAAAAAACTTACCTATTTTTGCCATATTTTTTCAAAATTAGAAAAATCTTCAAAAAAATAACGATTCACACCTGTTTTTTGCAAATCTAGCACTCTAGGATTGAGGTTTGGAGTAGTCATTTGATGGTGAAAGAAGGCTTATTTCAGAGAAAATAAACTTGTTTTCCCCCTTTATTTTTTTTTCCACTTTTTGGCCATATCTTTTTCGTTGATACGTTACCGGTACACCCCGATACGGGTCTGATACACATAAAAAAAGATGAGACCCCAAATTTTATGCATATCCCATATCTGTTTTTCCAAGATACAATACGATACCCCCGTATCAGGTGTATCATATCGAAATTTTAAACCTTACTTGAGAGTCATCGCCTGGACTCTTTTCAACGTCGCCACGTCTCCATCAAACAGGACAAAGCCTAAAGATTCGGTTTGGTCTTGTCATTTCGTGGTTTAAATTCCACTTTCATATTCGACCAGCGCTAACTCCCGTGATGCTAGCATGAGGTCCATCTGAGCCCAACCCTTATAAAAAGCCCAAACTCCAGTTCGAATAGAAACAATAAATTTTATTATATGTTATTAATATTAATATTTTTTATGTATTATTAAATATTAATATATTTTTATTATATGTTACTTTTTATAATATATATTTCTATAATTTTATTATATATAATATTATCAAGTCGGGTCCGATTTGATGGGACCTGCTCTTATTTACAAAAAAATCAAGCCCAAACCCACCCGGTCCATGTACCGTTTTTGAGTTCCTTTGTTCAATTGCTCTTGGTGACGGTGGATAATGAGAGTTCGGTGCACAATCCTTCCTAAAGACCTTCATATACATCAAATCAAAGAGTGCCATATTAGCACTATCTGATACTAAAATTTCACATGTGCAAATTAGAATAACAGACGTTTCAAATGTCTTCTCGATTTTTAATATATTATAGAATTTTAAAATAAATAAAAATACTGGTTAAGTTTCTTTTTCCTATTTCATTTAAATAAAAAACAAAGAAAATTAAACAATCGACAATAAGAGTTTCGCCTTGAATTCTGATTTCCAAGAATTAAATGCATGAAAGCTGAGACGATTCTCTGACTGATAACCAACTGGAATCAACAATCAAAGAGTTCCGCCTTGACTTCAGATTTCTAGGAATTAAACGCGTGAAAGCTGAAACGATTCTCGGATTGATAACCAACTGGAATCAACAATCGATGTAAAGTAATTGATTGGTCGATTTTAATATGTAGACAGACAATAAAATATTCATAAGAACAGAGCATCTATCAGCACTCGTCATTTAGAATCCATGCATCTTTATAATGTTTCGATTTCAAATTTCTGTTAGAGCAATAACATCTTCACTGGGAAGTTTTTCTTTATATACACCATGGTTTTAAAATCGCCATTGACCCGGATTGTTAGAGATTTTAGCAACGTGAGAGAGCCATCATCTTTGATCGCTCCCATCGATACCCATCAAAAGGTTAGCGGCGTATCTGCAACTAACTCTATATCTGGGCACTCTTGTTAACTCCCACGAGATCGATGGATGTACCGATGCCAACAATGCTGGTGATGGCACTTCTAGTATGTCGCCCTATAGAAAACTGGGTTCCGTGGAGCTCCACTCCCTTCCACTGCTTTCCCAACAAAGTTTCAGATAGAAATAGAAAACTATAGATGATAGTATGACTGCAAATGAGGAACAAGCTTATGGGAGCAAGACAATTCAACGGTATCCCGACGATTTGGTCGGAGTTGCTGGGGTTGAGTGAGCTCTTGATGAAGTCCATTTCATTTTATCGAATGATGACGCAGTTGGTTCTACTAGCCTGTGATAACATCTCATTGTGGATCAAGTAGCCACTCCCATTTCTTGGATAAATCATTGATTTCGTAGCTTAACATCACTGCAGAAATACGAAACACGACACGATAGCTAAAGGTATTAATGAGAATCCTTGCCTATCTCTAAAACACTATCAACTCAAATTAGACTTCCTACATAATAGCTTCTTTCATATCTCTAAGTAGATTACTGGGATCTTCTAGGCTCCCAATTCATTTTAGAAGTAACGGGTTTAGATGGTCAATAAGTTACGATACATTCATCATTAACAATAGAACATACTAGCTACAAGCATGACATTTGTGAAGATGATGGCTCTCTCACAGATGTAGGCGCATTCGGCTGGCCTATACAAGGCCGACGCATGTTGAATAGAGGGCGCCAGCATAGACTCACCATGAGGACGTTCAGGTTTATCCGATGGGGACCAGGTGGACCCAATCGTAGGGCACCGCGTGGCTCTGGTAGAACATCTCACCAGGCCCTCGTGGGGCTCTCATCTAGACCATTCGACCCTAACTACCCCCTGGCATCTCCGACTATAAATGCAAGGCTCCCCCCACAAGGTAAGGGATTTGAAACCTTTATGCTCTCTAGTGCTCTTCCCTCCAAGGACTTAGCGCTATCTAAGACCTCATTTGGACCCCTCGGCTCTAGACTCACCGCTTACCTTGCACGCATACTAATTTGACTGTCGGATTCCTCACCTTGGGTTCTCACCCGAGAACTCTAACACCTTTTTCCTTACAGGTTCATCTTTGTGGGAACACTTCATCCTCCCTCGGACACCCTTCTCGGTACTAGCCCTCAGCTTCTACAGTATTCGAATGAGCGATTCGTCTCGGCCTCTAGTCCTCGGCCTTGACTCATCTCCTCTGGACCCTCAAAACCTTCGGCCTTCCTTCGAAGTTTGGAAGCGAATTTACTTTGTTGCCTTCGGCCAAACCAAGCCACCATAATTGGCACCATCTGTGGGAAATGTTGCTAAGATGATCCCCCAAAACACTACAAACTCAATATCTCCTAAGCTTCAAACACCATGGTACGAAGATCCAAGAACCCCCATAACTTGGTCACAAATGAACAGTTTCAGGTGGTCCTCAAACACCTGGAATACCTCACACAACGCGTGGAGCAAGCCTACCCCCAGGCAGGAGGTCCCTCCCAAGGTGACCGCCCCACTGGGGTGTTAGATCACCAGGGCCGATGTGAGCACGTTGAGCCCCCAGCGCTCGGCCTAGCCGACCCCCAACGAGCCAAGCTGGCCAAGTCTGGAAGTAGCCAACCCGCCAACCCAACACAAAGAAATGTAAGACCTCCCAACCAAATGGAGGAAGAGCCAGCGCGGTCTGAAGACAGTTGTCAACCTTCTGAACAGCACCACCGCCACAGGAGGGAGAACCCCTAGGATGAAGGCGGGCACCTCAGTCATCGTAGTGCCGACACAAGGGCTGAGGGCCGATGCCACGTTGGTCTCAGATCTCCACGATGGCTTGAATGATCGCCGCACCAGACAAAAGGCACACGGCCCTGCCTTGAAGCATTTTGGAGTTCATGCCGACCCTCACCGTGCCTGCAAAGACAAAGATGGGTGGCAAGCTCCAACCGATCCTTGAATTGCAGAGCTATGAGCTGAGCTCGGGGCTGTCAAAGATGAGCTCTACCAAGACCAAGAGAGTCGAGCTAACGCCTCGGCCGATCAAAGCAATCTGACAAGGAGAATGATTGCCTTCACCCCGGATATCATCTCCGAGCCTCTCCCCCAACACTTCAAGGCTCCTACACTTGAGATGTACGACGGTACTTCAGACCCCAACGACCACCTGTAAAGTTTCAAAGCATTCATGATACTCTATGAGTATTCCAACGCCTTGATGTACTGGACATTCCAGGCCACTTTCAAGGGGGCTATCCGTCATTGGTTCTCCAACCTCCCGCCTCGATCAATTAGCTCGTAGGAGCAGTTTGCCAACCTTATTCCTTGCTCGCGTCATCAATAGCAGACGATGCCAAAAAAGTTTAGTCTCGCTAATGTCTATCAAGCAGAAGCAGGGAGAAAGTCTGCGTCCTACATCGACCATTTCAAAAAAGAAGAGCTCGAGGTCCGTGACCTCGATCCCATGGTCTCGATGTGTGTTGCCATCAACGGGCTCCGCACTGGTTCGGCCCTGAAGTGCTCAGTTGCCAAGACCCCACCGAAGACGAAGCTAGAGTTCCTCAAGAAGGCCCAAAAGTATATTGTGACCGAAGACTCTTTGGCCAGGGACCACCAGGAAAGGGAAGCTGAGTGCCAACAATGGTCCCCCTAAGAAGAAGAGGAAGGGCGGAGACCACCACCACAACAACAACAAGCAACAAGGACAACAAGAAGACACCGGCCTCGGCCCTGACTTACAACCAATACACGCCACTCAACTCTACCCAGGTGCAAATACTGATACAGATCAGAGAGGAAAAGTTCATGAAGTGGCTTGGGAAGATGAAGAAGAAACCTAGGAGGGGAAATCTCAAGAAATACTGCAAGTTCCACCTCGGCACTGGCCATGACACTGATGACTACTATGTCCTGAAGAACGAGATAGAGTCCCTCATCCAATGAGGGCATCTTAAACAATTTGTGGGTGTTGGGCCCAATTTCTCATCCTCCCAGCAGTAACAACAACAGCACCAGCGGATAGTCGGTGTCATCAACGTCATCGACGTAATTACCGGGGGCATGGTCTCGGGAGGAGCCTCTGCCTCGGCCCGCAAGGCCTACGCCAGGCAATTAAGCATCCACAGGCCTACCCCCAAAACGCCAAAGAAACAAGAAACCCTCTCCTTCACGGACGAGGACTTGAAAGGGGTCACAGTCCCCCATGATGACGCTTTGGTGATCTCGGCCATCATTGCAAACTTCGTAATTAAGAGGATTCTCTTCGACACTGGCTCCTTGGCTGACATCCTCTTCTACGAAGCTTTTGAGAAGATGAAGATAGCACCTGAGCACCTCCATCCAGCCAACGTCCCATTAGTCAGTTTCTCCGGTAACGTAGTCAGACCAAAGGGAAGAATTACCCTACCTATCACGGTACGAACCGAGCCTCAGCAGGTGACGAGGATGTACGAGTTCATGGTCGTGAGGATCATCTCACCCTATAATGCAATCATGAGGAGACCGACCCTCTACGTGCTCAGGGCCGCCACCTCCTCGTATCACCTCGCCCTCAAGTTTCCCACAGAGCACGGCATCAGAGTCGCTCATGGGGACCAGCAAGCAGCCTGGCAGTGCTATGTGGCAACACTAAAGGGCAAGAAAAAGGAATCACTGCCACTAGAGGGTTTCAACCTCAGGGAGGAACCATCAAGATGAGGCCAACCAGCTGAGTCCGAGAAGACAGTTTGCGTCAGGTCCAACCTTCCTCCATAGAGCCTATTCGAGCTTTTAAGTTTCCTCAAAACTAATGCCGACATTTTTGCTTGGTCCGTCGCTGACATGCTCGGATTAACCCCTCGGTCATCACTCACAGGCTGAGTGTGGACCCAAGCTCTAGGTCGTTTCGGCAAAAGAATAGGAACTTTGCACCAAAGCATTGGAAGGCCATAGGAGAGGAAGTTGGCAAGCTACTCAGCGCTGGCTTCATCCGAGTGGTATACTACCCTAACTGGTTGTGAAATGTGGTAATGGCAGATCTGTATTGACTTCACAGACCTTAACTGAGCTTGCCCCAATGGCAGTTTTCCTTTGTCGATGATAGACCACCTCATTGACGTCACTTTAGGTACGAGCTACTCAGCTACATGGATGCCTTCTCTAGAGACAACCAAATAAAGATGCACCATGAGGACGAGGAGAAGACCTCGTTCATCATCGAGCACGATACCTACTGCTACAAATTTATGCCATTCGGCCTCAAGAATGCAAGGGCCACCTACCAGCGCCTTGCAACAAGGTGTTCAAAAATCAGATAGGGAGGAACGTCGAAGCCTACGTAGATGATATGGTGGTGAAGAGTCTAAAAGCCGAAATGCACACCTCAGACCTGACCGAGACATTTGACACTTTGCAGAAGTTCAATATGAAGCTTAACCCTAGCAAGTGTGCTTTCGGCGTCACCTCAGGCAAGTTCTTAGGCTTTGACATTACTCAAAGAGTTATTGAGGCCAACAATGACAAGATACAGGCCATACTGGACATGGCACCCCCTTGGTTGGTGAAGGAAACTCAAAGACTCATTGGCCAGATAGCTGCTCTCAACCGTTTCATGTCGAAGTTGGCTGACCACTGCTTTCCCTTCTTCCGCACCATCAAAAAGTTGAAGGATTTTTAGTAGACGGAGGAGTGCTAGCGCGCCTTTGACGAGCTAAAGGTCTACCTCACCTCACCTCCCCTCCTCGCTCGGTCGGCCCCTGGAGAAACCCTGTATCTATACTTATCGGTCGGAGACAAGGCAGTCAACTCAATTCTAATAAAAGAAGACGGAATGTAGAAGTCGATATACTACATCAACAAGGTCCTCTACGATGTTGAAACTAGATATCATGAGGTGGAACAATTGGCCTTTGCCCTCGTGGTCTCAGCTAGAAAGCTCAGGTCGTACTTTCAAGCTCACACAATAACGGTCCTGACGAACCAGCCCCTTAGGGCTGTCCTCACCAAACCCAAGACCTCAGGGCGCTTGACCAAATGGGCCATCGAGCTGTCTAAATTTGATATATAGTACCAACTGAGGCCTGCTATCAAAGAACAAGCCCTAGTAGACTTTGTAACAAAATGCACTTTCAACTAGGCCCTCTATCGAGCCCCCGAAGATGTTGAAGGGAACCTCCCGGCAAAGGAGACTCACCCCAAATGGACACTCTTTGTTGACGGTTCATCCAATACCAAAAGAAGTGGAGCAGGACTCGTTCTCCTCGCCCCAGATAATGCAGTCATTGAGTATGCACTAAGGTTTGACTTCCCGGCATCCAACAAGGAAACTGAGTACAAGGCCCTCATCGCTGGTGAACCAAGTAAATCACGAGTACGAGGCTAGAGAGCAAAGCATGTCCAAGTACCTTGTCAAAGTTCAAGAACTATCCCGCCACTTCCAACGCTTCTCCCTGCAGCAAGTCTCACGAGCCAAGAACACAAGAGTCAAATCCCTTTCCAAGTTGGCAAGCAATTCCGATGCAACCCTCAGCCGCACTGTCCACGTGGAAAAGATACCTCGGCCCTTTATAGAAGAAGCCCAAGTACTTCCAGTAAAGGCCAAACTGTCATGGATGGACCCCATCATCAACTTCCTACTGACAGGACGCCCTCCCGATGATAGGAATGAAGTCAAGCGACTCCGACGTTAGGCCACACACTACACACTATTGGAATGAAAGTTGTACAGAAGATCCTTCACCTTGCCTACCTATGATGCCTCCATCGGGAGGAGGGTGAGTACGTGCTCTGAGAAATTCACGAAGGCATCTATGGAAACCACCTCAACGGCCGAGCCTTAGCCCAAAAAACACTAAGGCAAGAGTACTTTTGGCCAACCTTCCACAAAGACGCAACCGAGCTGGTATGGAAGTGTGACCAATGCCAAAGACATGCCAACCTCTGCCATCAGTCGGCCACAACCCTCTCGGCTCTCAGCAGCCCCTGGCCCTTCGCCAAGTGGGAAATGGACATCCTCAGCCTTTTTCCTCAGGCAACGGGGGGCAGAAAATACCGTGTCGTCGCCGTGGACTACTTTACCAAGTGGGTAGAAGCCGAAACATTGGCTACCATCACAGCTCGAGCAATTCAAAGCTTCTTTTGGAGGAACCTTATTTGCCGATTCGGCCTCCCCATATGCTAGTCGCCGACAACGGGAAGCAATTTGATGATGCCAAGTTCCAAGAGTGGTGCGCCTCCCTCGGCATCAAGCAGCAATACACCTCGATAAGCTACCCCAAAAAAAATGGCCTAGTCGAGGTCACCAACAGAACCATACTGGACGGACTGAAGACCAAACTCGACCGAGCTAAGGGCCTATGGGCTGACAAACTAAGCAGTGTACTTTGGGTTGGATGGCCACGGGAGAAACCCTGTTTAGCCTGACCTACGGTATGGAACCTATTATCCCAGTAGAAATCGGTTAGTTGACGCTCTGAATTGAAGCATACGTCGAAGCCGAGAACAATGAAGCACTTAGAGCAAACCTAGACCTGCTAGAAGAAGCTCGAGAGCAAGCACAAGTAAGGGTGGCTGCCCATCAACAACGGGTGGCCTGCTACTACAACTCGAGGGTAAATTGAGGCACTACAAAGAGGGAGACCTCATCCTCAGAAAAGTCATGGTCCCCGAGCCAGGTGTGGGTAAACTTGGTCCTAACTGGGAAGGCCCCTACAGAGTCAAGCAAGTCATCAACCCCAACACCTTTTTTTGGAACACTTAGATGGAAGACCCGTCCCTCAGACATGGAACTCGGAGAACCTCTAGATGTATCCCAATAAATACAAATTCTGATGAATAAAATGCAAAGTTTCTCTTCGGCTCACTAAATCCCTAATAAATGCAATGTTTAGCATGCATTCTCACTAAATCCCCAGGACCCCTCGACTTTGCGACTAGCCGATGCGCGTAGCCTCTCCCGAGGACCATGCGCTGGAGCTGGACCATCGCCAGGGCACATAGCCAATGGCGAACACCTTAACTTAATGCCTCGCCAAAATAAAATACATCGGGACGGCCGAGGCATCGCACGCCTCACTACCCGCCTAGGCGGCGAACAACCTCCTGGTCGTATATACTTAGCGCGATTAAATAAACGGTAACCCCAACCAACTCGGCGGTTTGCCTCCCTGGAGGCCACGACCTCCCTAGAGTGCCACCTTGGCCTCATCAAAGTAACCACTTGGGAAAGAGATTAGCTAGGTGAGCTACATCTTAGCCTTGTCCTCCCTCCCATACTTTGGCAGACTACCTCGGCCTAGCCTAAGTAAACACTTGGGAGAAAATGAGCCAGGCAAGTTGCACCTTGGTCGCATACATTTTGCCTCAGCCTTGGCCCCTCAACAATCTAAAGCGAGCGTGTACCTAAAGCGAGCCATTACGAGCCATTTTTTTAATTGTGATATCTTCATTGGGAGGGACAGAGACCCCTTGGTAAGAAAAAAAGGAGAGAGAAGAGAAAGAAGAAGGAGAGAACGCCATACAAAAACTGCTATGAATTCATTCATTCATCTTGTAAAGAGTTTACAATAAAAAAAAATCCTATGGCCTCAACGGCAGAGCACATTTACATCATAAAAAAGAAAAAACAAAAACAAGCAGAAAGACAAAAACAGGAAGAACTCCACTAAGCTTCACCGCCATCCGAGGGGAGGGTAGAGTCGTCAGCGCCATCAACAGCTTGAGTCTCTTCGGGAGAGTTAGGAATCAACTTCAGCCACTCGATGTCAAAATCGAGCATCACCTGCAGGAGGGCCTCCTTGGTGTCCTCGATGCCATCCATGTACGATGTGGAGGCATACTCCATGAGGGTCTACTGGTATTCGAGCGACTTCTTGAAGGCCTCCACCACCGCCTTAGCTGCCCACTTCTCTATCCCAGCCGTTGCCTCGGCGGCCCTCTTTTCCGCCTTGGCAGCCCGTTTCTCAGCCTCAACACCCCACTCTTCGGCCTGCGTCACCCACTGTTGAGCCTCTGAGACAATGTTGTCAAGACGGACCCTCTCCTCTTGCTCCTGGACGAGGTGGGCCCGCATTGCCTTTAGGTTGGCCTCCAACTTTGTCTAGAGCAGCTACTCATCCTTGTGGGCCTTCTTGAATGTGTCACACTTGTCCTCAGCAGCGGCGGCAGCCGGCCAGAGCTTCTCCTTCTCTTTCTCGAGCCTACCTAAGTGCGCCAAGGTGAGGCTCATCTGGTCTCCCAGACCGATGAAATGAAGACAAGCCTCCAACAAGAATCATCAGTAAGGACTACAACAAAGAAAGAACCAACAGACGAAGCATGAGGACAAAAGCTTACCTCGGCCAAGTGGTAAAGCCCCTTGTCGTGGACAGATTCAGGCTCTTTCTGCATCATCCTGAAGTGATCCCTTGAGAGGATCGCCCCGCTCACCAGGGCCTGCCCGACCCCTTCTTCAGTAGTCGAGTCCCCCTCATGAACCAACCACCGAGGGCGAAAGACTTTGGAGGACAGCTCGGCTCCTCTAGCAAGCTCCTATGTAGACATGGGGGCAGATGAGGGCCCCGTAGGGTACCCCTTGGTGGGAGGCTTCTTTGTCGTGGCGTCCCCAACAAGACGCTCACTGTGGGCCACCTTCTTCGGCGGCTGCTCTCTCAAGGCCTCCTCGGCAGGCCTCTTCTTACCCACTTCAGCTGCCTTAGCCAGCTTCTTGGCCCCCTTGGCCGACCTCTTCCCCTTGTCCCCTCGGCCTGTGGGGACTTGTTGTTGAGTGGCCCTCTTGGCGGGGACTTGTTGCTAAGCAGCCCCCTTGGTGGGGACTGACGACCGCTCATCCCTCGTGGGCACGACCTTGGCAGGCCTTCTCGACGTCTGCCCTCCTGCTTTCCTGCTTGCTTGGGCCTTCTGCTTGGCGTGAACACTCTCCAGTAGCAACCTCTTCGCGTCCATCAGCACCTCTGCAAAAGACAACGAATCAGTACCAACAGGCGAGGATGAATGGAACGTGTAAAAAGCTACGAAACCTCTCCTACCGAGGGGGGTAGGGCTGAGCCCCGCGAACACCAAGGGAAGCTCCTCCTCCACCAAAGGTGTTAACCTTCAAATGTCATGTAGGCCTCTCCCCACTTTGACCTGAATGACTAACCTTCGAGGCAAGAGATGGAAAAGAATTTGCCCTTTCAGTTGTGGACTGACGTGGGGTTATCGACAAGTCTCCCCCTCTGTGGCTAAAGATAATACAAGCTAGCCTTGGAAGAGTGCTTCCTCCGCACAAACATGACACGGAATAGTTTCGGGGTCAACTCCACATCCGAAAGTCGAGCCCACACCAGCATAGCTACGAGGGTCCTAATGGAATTGGAGACGAGTTGACTGATCATGATGGCATACCACTCCAGCAGCTCGAAGATTAAAGGATGAAGAGGAAACCTAAGGCCGAACGCTAAAAAGTGCTAGTATATACAAATTTCCCCCTCGTCAGGGGTCCACGGCCAATCGCCGAGAACGGGAACCCTAAGCTGGTAGGACCAAGGTATGTGCAACCTCCTAGCTAGGGCTTTCACTTGGTCCACGTACAAAGTGCTGCCGAACTTTGAACGTGGAAGGGGTTCACGGCCAATCGCCGAGAACGGGAACCCTAAGCTGGTAGGACCAAGGTATGTGCAACCTCCTAGCTAGGGCTTTCACTTGGTCCACGTACAAAGTGCTGCCGAACTTTGAACGTGGAAGATCAGCCATGGCCACCCTTCGAGCAACGCTTTCAACCACCATCCCCGGGACGAGCTCCAGGATCCACTCCCTCTCGGCTTGGGGTGACCCCTCTGGCTCCTTCGGCATCACGGATGCAATGCTCTCACAGGGAGGGCCATCACCTGGGCGGCTGCCCTCGGAACCACCAGAGGCTACCCTCTCCCTCAACACCATAACCTCTCTCTAAAGGGGGACGACAACCAATGGACCCAAGGGAGAAAGGGGGGAAGGAGTCCGAGGAGAGCTCTCTTTCGAACCATTCAGAAGTCCATAGCACTCAGGGCCAGAATCAGAGAAAGAGATGGTTTAAAGAATTACCTAAAGACGAAGAAGAAAAGGAGGAAGATGAGGTGTGTCAAAGAGCTGAAGGTCTAAGAGTAGAGTTCACTCGATAGCAAGGGCGCCTAGAGACAAATGACGAAGAAAAATCACACTAAGGCTCCTATTTATAGAAGAATGAACGGCTCAGATCCCTTCGGATCCAACGATCGTGAGGCCTTTGCTTGCGTTGACCATCCGCGGTGTGAACTTGGCGCCCAGCATCGGGGAAACGAAATGACACCTAGTGAACTAGTGCATGCCGAGCCTTGAGGAAACAAAACAATGCCTAGTGAACCAGCGCCCAGCCTCGAGAAGATGAAACGACGCCGAGCGAACCAACGGGCTCGTTCGCCACAACCCACTGGTTTGAATGCACAAACCCGATAGACACGTAAACTAGTTCGCCCAGAGCGCCCTACGGGAGGCTCTCCTTGCGCCAGACCCATATCGGGCACGACCCCAACATGCCATGCCAGCCCATGAATCCCGTACCACACACGACCCCAGACCGTTGTCGCGTGAGTACAAGGCACATGCTCAACTCCGCTGGGCCCCCTCCACCTCGAGCTCCCTAGCCGAAGCCGAGACATCCACAGCTTCACTTCTCTTTCACGAACTGAAATCGGACCAAAGGAAAAGCAAGACGAGGGTGACGCCACTGTAGGGTACTCTCCGCTGAACAAGCCCGATGACACCTACCAATATTGACACTCCCTTTGGCCGAAGCCAAGTCCCCTTTCAAACCCCCACCTCGGCCTCGAGAGTGGGGGCAAGTGATGTAGGCACATTTGGCTAGCCTGTACAAGGATGATGCATGTCAAATAAAGGGCGCTAGCATAGGCTCACCATGAGGACGCTTAAGTTTACCCAATGGGGACCAGGCAGACCCAATCATAGGGCACCGTGTGGCTCTGGCAGAACATCTCGCCAGGCCCTCGTATGGCTCACATTTGGACCATCTGAGCTTAACTACCCCTTGGCAGCTCCGACTATAAATGCAAGGTTCCCCCCACAAGGTAAGGGATTCGAAACCTTTGTGATCTCTAGTGCTCTCCCCTCCAAGATTAGCGCTATCTAAGGCCTCATCTGGACCCCTCGGCTCCAGACTCGCTGCTCACCTTGCATGCATACTAACTTGACCGTTGGAGTCCTCGCCTCGGGTTCTCCCCCGAGTCCTCTGACACCTCCCTTGCATATTCATCACTACGGGAACAACACTTCATCCTCCCTCGAATGCCCTTCTCAGTACTAGCCCTCGACTTCTACAGTATCTGAAGAAGCGATTCGCCTCGGCCTCGACTAATCTCCTTTGGACCCTGAAAGCCTTCGGCCTTCATTCGAAACTCAGGAGTGAATTTACTTTGTTGCCCTTGGCCAAACCAAGCCTCAACACTCACGTTGCTAAAATCGTCAGGGAAAGGTCAATTAAATACTTAACCTCAATTGTTGATTCTGGTTATCAGTCAAAGAATCGTCTCAGCTTTCATGCATTTAATTCTTGGAAATCGGAAGTCAAGGCGGATCTCTTATTCTCGATTTTTTAATTTTCTTTGTGTTTTATTTGAATGAAATAGGAAAAAGAAACCCTAACCAATATTTTTTATTTATTTTAAAATTTTATAATATATTAAAAATAGATAATACGTTTGTTATTCTAATTTGCACATGTGAAATTTTAGTAAGAGAGAATGCTGGCACTCTTTGATTTAATGTACAAGGTCTTTAGGAAGGATTGTACAGGACATCCGGACTCGGATAATGAAGCCACGTTGCTCATTCATTCTACCGTTTCAATAATTCATGAATTGGGAGTTTGGGGAATGGCCCCCATTTTTAGAGCTTGCTTAAATCGTGATCAGGTGTTTAACCAATGACCATGGTTCCCGTATGATGTTCAGCCTAATATGATTCTTTTCTAGCAACTATCAAAAAAGGATACACACACAAGTGAGGTGAGAATCGTGAGATCAGTTCACTAATGGTGATAGTTGGGTTTTGCAGTTTCTCCTTTAGGTTGTTGCATTTGTTTGTGGTGTAAATGTGAGATCAGATCGGAGGAGTTTTATATTTTGATCCAGTTTTATAGCCGTTTAGATGAAATGATTCAAATCAGTCAATATGTATTGTATCAATGGTATCATGATATGCCCCTACAGGGATTGTATTCAATTAGACCATGATTCAAAGAATAACCAGGATTTAACTAATCCCTCTGAACCGATTTTGAAAAAAATAAATAAAACATTAAAAAAAAACACAGGCCGATTCATCCTATCGACATATCGACCTGTGTCAATATTTAGAACTTTGGATGATACGTAAATTATCAATGAAAATCGATGTAAAACTCCTGACATGTCAAGTTTTACATTAATAATAAGGAAATCTTCATTCTCATAAAAATTTACATCGATAAGCGCCACTTTTTTAAACCAAATAGTGCAGAACTCTTCTGGTATTTAAACCGCATTCAAACGCAGCCTTATGACAATGGAGATAGTGGAATCACCTGTCAATTTCTCCATTCAAGGGCCATGTGGAATTGAAACAGTTTTCCAGAAGTAGGTTAGATCGATTCTTGTCAAAAAAAAAAAAACTAGACAAGTTCTCAAAATTGAATATTTAATGTTCTTATGATATCTCAAGAATCTAGTTGTCCAGGACTTGTAGAAATGAAACTACCTAATACAGGTTTTTAAAAATGCAACCACATTAAATTGCTTTCTGGGTTTACATCGAGAATTAACTACCAAATATTAAATTTCCATACTCCAATTAAATGTCTTCTGATCCATATTTGACAAATCGAAGACCCAGTGAGCTGAATCAAAAGTAAAGAATTTTCTCAGTCTCACAGCAAACTATAAACCAATGGCCTTGACTCTTCATTTTTTCTTTTTCTTTTTTTAATTCTGATAAATTTCTCCCTTTGGTTTCATGACAGGCTGACTTGTTAGTCTTAAAATTCTTCTACAAGAATCTCAAGTACCCATCATGACAGCAAATGGAAATTCAATTATGGCAAACAGAACAACTACAGAAAAGGAATAACAGAAAAAAAAAAAAACTTAGAGACATTAAGATGTGCTCTTCAGTTTGCTAAGTGGAACTGTGTTTTTCTTTAGATCGCAGATAATAATATAACAATTCATTCCAGGTATCAGGAACACCCGGAAGGCACCAATGGCTACAGTCTTGAATACTTGAAGAAGCACCCTTCCTTGGCTTTCTTCCATATACAGAAGGATGACCATCTATCCTATATTCTGATAAACTAGTTACATTCAAGAGAGTTACAGGAGTCTTCATTTGCTTTATAACCTCCTCAGCAATTACATTCTTTTCTGGGTAGTCTGTTCCTGAAATATTGTTGAGGGGTTGAGTAGCCTCCTTACAGTGCCCCCCGGAATTCCATTGACCTCCCCTGTTCAGCAAATTCATTTTACCAAGCAACTGAAACAGACTAAAATACAAGACAAGAGAAATAACAGATTTGTTTTTATAAAGCAGTGAGCTAACCTGAAATGGGAAGGTGCTGAACTTCGAAAGAAAACTTGGGTCTTATGTGGATTTATATGCCTATCAACCCATGATGCCCAGGTCATCAGAGCTCTTCTGAAAGCAACAGAGACATCCAGATGGGGATAAACTTGGTTACCCTCCTGGTAGTAGTTCACCCTGTTATAACAAGGATTGAGCTACAAATTAATGAATTATCGCTGTTCCATATATAAAATTTTCTACACATTTTGTTTCTCTGTCTCTTACAGGTGGAAGGTATTGCAGGGGGTGGACTTAAATTGAGTGTCATGAAACTAAACCTAACATCAGAATAATCTCTGCAGCACTTAAAGTTGAAGCACCATGAAAAAAAAGCCACATGGCTAGAGGTTTGGATTTCAGGGCGGGCTCTGAGGAATCCAAGTTGAAATGCAAATATCTAGTGCAGCCTAACTCCTCTATGTGAATTCCAGTAAAATTGTATCACTTAACTGAATCAAAAATTTAAGAGCATAAAACAATAAAAGAACAGTTCGATCTAGCACTTACCCAGCTTTTGTTTTGTAATGGGACCACCAATGTGCAGTGTTGAAAACAAGAACATCAGCTCCTTTCCATCTTGAAGAGCCCCGATCAATGGAATCGATTCGCAGCGTTTGCACCCGCTTCTGCCCAACTCTTGCCTTACTTTCATGAACCAAGAAATGGGTAACATAGTATTCGACTGTACATTTATAATCCTGCAAAATCCACCTAAACGATCAAAGCCTTGAAACTCAGAAGAAAAGAAAAGAAGGAAGACAGCAAGAGAGAAGATGACTGCTGTTTTGCAAATTTACCACAAACTTGAAATTGTAATTCCCCTTTCCCTTGGTGATCCTCCTCTCATGAGTCTCATAAACTCTCGCTGGATCTGTGATGGCTCCTCTTAATAAGCACAGCATGGATTCCCACTGGTTTCTGCTAATCGAGTCGCCAACAAAAACCAGCCTTTTCCCTTTGATCAGTTCTAGCATTTTCACTGCATTGAACCTAGAATATATACAACCCAAACATCCGAAACCCAGTTCTTCAATAGTTGCTTGTTGTTGCCATATAAAGTGGAAAGAGAAAATTCCAAAAGAAACACACAAAAGGCAACTGGTTGCTACCTTGGGATGTTGCAGTCATGTGGTTGCCATCTCCACCTGATATAATCTTTGTCTGGTCTTCCATTAGCTTCGCAGCTAAAGCCTTCATCTATGAAGGGACATGAACTATTTGTATACAGGGGATAACTCTCATCAAAAACCCATCTCCCCTTTGAAACATCACATTCACTAGTCTTCTTCTTTTCAATCCTCCCACCACCTGAAACTTGGATTTTCTTGGATGACTGATCATGGTTGCTGTAAGTGATACCGTCCAAAGCACCGTTTTGGGCCTCCTCGCTTTTGTTATCTCTATCTGAAACCCCAGACTTGTTCTGTTTTATTTGAACCTTTTCAATAACTGAAACTACACTATTCCCAGAAGAAATGTCGGGTATCCTGAAACGAGTCTCTGCAGAAATTGAGAAGGCCTGGATATTTATGGGTTTAAGCCCCAAAGTTTGGGAGGATTTGTTGAAATGGAGTTGGGTTTCTTGAGGGATCAAGGGGATGCACTTGAAAACCCAGATGGAGAAGAAGAGGAGAAGGAGGGAGGATGAGAGGATGAAGGAGAAGACCAGTAGTCTTGTGGGCTTCAACTTGAAGGAGAAACTCCTCTGTTTCTCCATTTTCAAAAGATTTGGTACGATGAAGCTTCCATGATAGAGAGCGAAGGAGGGGATACATGTGCGTGCGGCGTGCCTAAAAAAATGAAAAACGTCAAGAATACGGACGGGAGCTGTTGCAGATAAATGTGGAGTGGGTTCGGACTTTTTGCTTCTTTACACTGTTCCAGCTCCAGGTGAGGGTGATTCAAGCCTTCAAGGAATACTTCAATGGGTTGTACATACCCAATTATCCTTAATCTTGTACTATGAAAATGGTAATTAAGGCTAAGTTTGCGAGTGATTATTTGAAGAATAAGTATGTGTTTGATTACGTGGGCGTTTATGGGTAAGCTGTTATTTTTACTTTTTCACTTTTTCACTTTTATTTATATTTTTTCACTTTAAATGTTTCCTAGCTTTGTTGTTTGGTTGAGTTTCACTTTAAAAGTTTTTTTTTTTTTTTTTTTTTTTTTTACTTTTCACCTTAAATTAATACTCATTAAAGTGTGTGTTACATGGGCATTTGATTTCAATAAATGATAGGGCGTTGGGGAAAACAAGAATTTGACGTTTTCCCAAAGGCCCCATGCATAAAAATTAAAGTGTTTCAGTTTTCTACCATCTATTTGACAAACAGTTAAATCAAATATTTGTTTCATTTTGTTTTATATGCAATAAATGTCAATGCCTATGTATGTGGTGGCAGTTTTTCAATAAATGCCCACGAAATCAAATATAACCTAAGTAATCATTGAATATGGTGGTGTTTAGCGTGGCATCATCTTGGATATTGGATAATAAGATCAATGTTGAAAACGTTGCTACTAGCACTGATACCAAATAAATCAGTATTGTTTTCTCAAAAAACACCTATGTAGCAGTACTGGTTCCAAACAAAAAATAAGCTTCACATGCCCAACACCACTTTTCTCATAAGACGGTGCAATGTTCCTAGCACCGATGCCAAACACCTACTAAGTGTTTAAGAGCATTTGGTGAAAAATCACTTATTTTAAATAGGGATAGTTATCTTTTGCTAAAAAGAAAAAAAAAAAAAAAGGGATAGTGTGGCAAGTCAAGATAGGCAAAAAAAGGAAATAATCATTTATTGAATGAACACTTAAAAATAAGCCTAAAATATAGACTTCTTAAATAAATACTTATTCTCAAAAAATAAACACTTATTTTGGGATTATTCCTCAAATGCAAATAAATACTTATTAATATGGTCTCTACCTAAAATAAATATCTATTCTAATAAATACTTATTTTTAAGCACTCCCAAACTTAAATGAGTGAGACAAGCTTAATTTACGATTGTGATCATAAAATTAAAATGAGAAATCCACTTTTTCTAGAGGATAACGAGGGGTGGTTTGGTAATTTTGAGAGAAGGTTTGGACGTCAAATCATATCACATGCAGTGGGCCAGAGCCACTAAAGAAAGATTTGGTTTGGGTCAATCTATATCCCTGATTTGGGCCATGGGGCAATATAGAAGATGTGTGAATAAGATATTTGTTTGGCAAAAGAAATAAAAATAAAAGTAGGTCATCAACGATTTTCTTGCCGATTTGCTTTCTTTTCTTTTCTTTTTTTCCACCCAACAAAGGTAGTTTAGTAGTGTGAGTGGGATGGCCTCTTGTATTTTATGACTATGTATCAATATGATCAATCAATTTTTATACCGGTCATTGAAAAGTCAGTGGCCTCTTGTATTTTATGACAATGACGGAGCATGTAATAGCTGTATCACATATGTCTCAATTTATTAGATAGAAATTATTCATTATTTTATTATTTTTGTTAAAATAAATAAAAATAAAAATAATGAAAAATAAAACGTAAATGAGTTCTAACTCCCAATATGTTTAGGTTTTTTTTATTATTTTTCTTTTTAATTATTTTGACAAAAATAATAAAATAATGAATAATTTTTGTCTAATGGAACAAAAAAGTTTGGATGAAAGGCACATTAATTGGGACATGTGTCACACAGCTATTACGTACTCATTCATTGTGCTTACCTAACATGCCTATTACATCTGGACCCCTCAAATCCACCACTAATGGGTCTTTTTTTATTAGGGTCCGTTTGATTTACAATTAGAATCGGAATCGGAATTGGAATTAAAATCAGAATCAAAATGATCCGTTCTTATAGTTTGTTTGGTTCAGACAGGAATGAGAATGAAAATAATAGGAATGAGATTTCATTCCCAAGAGAAAGGCACGGAATGACAATTCCCTCAAATGGGAGGATGTCATTTCAACATAAATGAAAATGAGATTCTGATTCTAACCAACCAAACAATTGGAATCGGAATAGCCCCTTCCAATTCCGATTCCAGACCCCTATTCCCACGAACCAAGTGGAATCTTAGTTGGACATTTAGATGGGGACACTCCGATTCCAATTCCAATTTCGGGCTCATTATGGGCATGGGTAGATGGGCTACTCCATTAAGAACCAGGCCATGATCACCCCTAGGCAAATCGCCGGGAGCCCCATAAAGCTTTAAAAAATAAATAAAAAATTGATGCTGGAAATGCCCTACAGTCAGTCTATCCTATGGCTAACTTCTTGCATTGTAATAAAAAGGAACTAAATTCAATTAATCCCTTTTTACTTTAGAGTGAGTACAAATACAAATATGTAGTATAAAACTTTATATTTTATTTACATTGTACTGTATATATATGTATCTTTCTAAACTAAGGGGGTATTTAAACGAAAACTAATCCACCTTTAGAGGGATTTAGCTGGGTTGTTATTGGATTTGTGATAAGAGTGTGATTTTCTTCGTTAGTAATTACGAAGTCCCATAATGCTCTTTCGATTAGAGATCGGGTCTGCTCCTCACATATGGCACCTCACACCAATCTTAAAGGCACATCCCATTGTACATTAGAAACATTTTTTGTATTTATGTGTTATTATTTAAGGGAGAGATGTTCCCAATGCAAGGTGGGATGTGCCTGTGAGGCGCTCTGTGTGAGAAGCAAATCCCAATTCTCTGGATTATGGGTGGAATTGGGGTCATTTTTCAAATCAATGAGAGGTCATTTGATTTGAGTGACTTCATTGTTATTTTTGGGATCGGGGCCTAGAAATTGGGATTGTTTTGGGGAGGATGGTTGTTCAGCCCACTTCAGAATTCGTAATCCCACCATATAAATGGGATGAATCCTGACCCTTCATTGAAGCTAAATCCAGAAACATGATGCGATTTATAAGAGGGGCTATTAATAGACTATGGGAGCTGTACTTCTCCGATTTTATTTTTCTTTCATTTGCAAAGGGAGAGAATAAAATTTCAGAGGGAGAAGATAATCTTATAATTGCCGATTCTGAAGAGGAACCTCACTCACGTCATTGACGATTCTTAAGACGAGCATCTCGGGATGTAAATGAGTTCATAACTGAGGCTTTTTCCTTACTCTGGGTGCCCCTATAGCAGCTGATAGCCTTTAAGTTATGTTTGGTAAAAAATAAGAAGAACCCAAATAGGGGGGCGTCAATAAATCAAATTTTGAACTCTCCACTTTAGCCTCTTAAGAAGTATATCCTGAATGTCTCAAAGCAACTAAACCAGCTTAACTGGATATTCAGGATATTCAGCAATCAGCACGGCCCTCCAAATAGGCATTCAATATATGGTTGTAAAAAATCGAGATATAGGCTTCGGATGAAATCAAATTCCATCTATAGGCCCAAATAGGCCCATAGATCTATCTACCAAATAAAGCCCATAAACCACCATTCACCACACTACCTCACTGGTCCACTCAATCCACTTCTTCCATTTCGAACCATACAATGCTTCTGCTAACAACATAAAACTTAAACAGGTGAAAACACTGCCTCCACAAAGACATGCTTCTTCTTTGGAAACCCCAAGCCAACTATATGGTTCAAGTACACCCTCCCGTTCTTCACCGTGGCAGCCGAGGCCAGACGATGCATGGGTCCGGCGTACTTGCCAACGACGGCAGCCGTCTCCCACCCATCCGAACTCTCAACCAATCTTCCCGAAGGATTCCCGGCCACCACAAGCCTGGTAGGAGACAGGAGCTCAATACCATCTCCAAAGGCAAGCGACCCTTTAACTATCTTAACTAACTTAACCCCATCATCTGCCACCCCAACCTTGAACAAAGCACCGGAGATTGTATGGATGACCAACAAATAACCGTCCGGGTGGTAGACAATGCCGTTCAGTGCAACCAAGTTCTTGTACCATTCTTTGTGAATGAAGAGTGGGCTTCTGATGGTGGACAGGAATTCTCCGTTCACACCCACCTTCCATATTTTGCTGGCTTTTGCATCCGTGATGAAAGCATTACCTTCTGCGTCCACGGCTACGTCGTCCGCTAATGATTTCTCATCATCTGCACCATAATCAAATATAAAATAGTTTTAATAAATTAAAATAAATTCAATCAATCAATCAGTCCCTCAAATAAATTATCAATCAAGGGGTGACTCAATTGTTATGTTAGCTGGTTCATTATGTGAATTCAAATCTTGCCACCACCAAATTTGGAAAAGGAGCAAGTGTGGTGCTGTTGCTATTCAAAGCGGCCCCTACGTGGGATTTGGGTGTATCACCGAGGCGGCGAGGGCCCCATTCATTTTTTCTTTTTCCGAGATTAATGGAAAAGTGATTCCCCTTGACCAATGTGATGTTTTAAGCAAACTCAAGGTATCATGGTATACTCCATGTATCTATTTCCCAGGTGGATAATTAATTTTTTCACTTAGAGGGAGAAAGTTTATAAATGGAATAAATTTGTCCGATTGCCTTTAGGTAAAATAGTCATTATATAACTTATTTGAGAATTAAAAGAATATGGATAAATAAATTTACCATGACAGATGTTTTTTAGAAAAACATTTACCTGAGTTGTAGTTAGTAGATGTTTGGTATATATGTGGTTGCTTTAGAGATAATTTTTGAAAAAATGGTATTATACACATAAGGGTCTATTGCACCTTTTTCTCAGAAAAACAATTCCTTTTTTTTTGTTTGGCATAGATGTTGCCACATAGATTGTTTTTTAGAAAAACAACATTGGTTTTATTTTGTACAAATACTATATAACCATTTTTCATTATTAATCTATATTATCTAAGATGATATGATGTTACCTAGTATTGGGAGCAACTAAACAACATGCTGTTTTCCAAGAAAATATTAAATTTGACTTTCTTCATACTATATTTCTACAATTTCCAAGACATGATCTGTGCAACAATTTTTTTTTTTTGAAAAAAATGGTGTCACATAAAAGGTCATTTTTTGAATCACTGCTTTTTCTGACATGGCACCGCGTCAATGCCGAACACTGCCTTTAGTGTTTTTGGTAAATGTTTAGCTGAATAGGTGCACTTAGTTGACATTTTACATGGTGTTTGGAAGCATGGGCACTTTTGGGACCCATTTTTAATAAAAAACGCCCATGCTTCTAAGATCCATTTTTCACAAAAAACGCTTCTGCCACGTAGGTAGTGAGCAAACTATGCTGTTTGGTAAGGTGATTTTCATCACCGTTTTTCATGTATGTGCTGAAAGTAAGCACCACATAAGATACACATCAGTCAACTATTGGTTAAATGGTTCACCAATGCATGAAATGCCAAATTTGGTGTTTCATGCATTGATGGGGTCCTGATTTTTTAGGCATGCCTGATTTTTTAATAATAAATTGAACCAAACAATGAGACATTGACATTTGTTGAAACGCCTATGTGGATTCCATATGACATCATTTTTTTGAAAAACGGCCACGGTTCCAAACATCCCCTAAAAACGAACAAGACCCAAATATTAAAAAAAAATGTCAAATAAATCTGAAATTCAAATTTTAAATTGAATTTCATATAATTCAGTAATAATTAAATGCAAGAAATCGTGGAAGGTTAGTGTGGTCCTTGGACCATAGTTGTTATGTGGTCAAGTTGAGAGGCCGTGAGATTCATGTGATCACTAAAACTATGGGGCGATCATACGCTTCTGGTTATCTGGTATCACGGATTCCCAGTCTTTAACGACCCATACTTTCTAGCCACGTGGAGCGAGAACCCCACGTCAACCCGAACCAAATTCCTTTTCGTACACACTTCACAGCCCGTCTAGCAAGTCCCTTTGCTCAGAAGAAGACAAAATTGGACTCGTCATTCGCCATTAATTGAAATTGACCACCATTTTGGCCGGTCATCCCTAAATTAGAATTCTCCCCAAATCTCATCAAAAGACTAAAGGGTGGGGATCAAGTAGGACCCACTACGCAGAATGAAACGGATCTGTGCAGGTGCAGAGATGTACATGCACACCAAGCACAGCCATCCAATTGAAACCAGAACTCCCATGGTTACGCCTTACGAAGCATCGGATAAAAATTTTCCGGCCGGTCAATGTGAACTTTTCCGTTGTCCTGCGCCCGGTGGTAGCAACTAGCAACCAGCGTTTGAAACAAATAGGGTTCCTAATTCTCATGATTCCGTTACAACTTCCAAGGGTGAAGAGTTCATGAGAAGACGAATAACGAATCAGAAGAACAGATTTGAAGGAGAGGAGAATGAGAATAAATAATAAAAGCTAGGAATTGGAATTTAGAACGAGATCTCTACGATCTCACACTAGAGGAAACTAAGTCAACTGACTGACCTTCGCCACTGAGCTGAGTGAGGAACAATCGGTTCCACGATGTCAAGTCGTAGGCTGCAAGAGCAGCGTATCGATTGCCAATCAAGTCACTGATCGCAACGAGGAGCCGATTTCTGGGCGGGTCCACCACAATACCAAGAGAAGCGTTCCCTGCCAGGTCGGCATCCCTGACGACGGTCTGTTCTTGCAAGACTGTCCCTGATGCGTGATCCTCCGGCACCGGAATCTGACCGATGCCGCCCTCCAGGTTGGACACGAGGAAGCGACGGTTGGCATCGTCCCACTTGCCGGACTCCCTGAGCCATCCAAGGCCGTGATACTCGTAGACGTGCGTTGAGGACTTGCTCCGTTCCAGGGATATGATGAACGCTACGGGGACGGCCGAAACCACCAAGGCGAGAAGGAGAAATTTGGTGGAGCAGACGAAAGACGCCGTCGCCATTGTTTGGTTCTCTGCACTCTACAAGGCTTCAGAGCTCAGACAGAGAATGGTCCAGCTGGTTTTTATAGGTGAAGACAAAATAGATTATGGTAGCCTCCTGGTAGGTAAGACTTAAGAGGAGGAAAATAGAACAAAGAAAAAAAGAAAAGATTCAAAGAAGATGGGCTCATGGCCTTTGTTCTTTTTTACTTTTTTATGTTTTCTAATAGACCAGAATCTATAGACTGCAGGGATATATGTGAATGATGGTGTGATAGAATCCATCGAGTGAAATCTTTGACCCTCGACCTCGAGATTCTTATTTCTGACGTAAAATTGGTGAAACCTTTCAGTACTTTCTGACAATCCTGTCTCAGTATTCTGTTTTATGCTAATATCACGGTCATCCCTAAACTTTCCAACATTATTGCATTACGGCCCTCTTGAGCGGGAAGTGACAAAATTACTAAAATACCCAACTTTTATAATTTGAATGGTAAGTTACTTCTAGCCAAGGATTATTAATAATTTATAAAAATATATAACCTTAACTTAAAATATATCAAATATACTAAAATTTATATAATACATATCATATGCAAATTTATAATTTATAATTTATAATTACTAAAATTATTATTTTTTTTATTTTTATAGTTTTATGAAATTAAAAAATCATTTTTCATATAAAAGTAGATTAGTGGATTTGACAAATATTCTCAAGTATTTTGTAAACAATAATTTTATTTTGGTAAATAATAAATATTTTTTATTTAATGCAAATTAAATTATTAATTATTAATTTATAAACATTCTAAGATGCATATCACGTCCAAATTTATAAATTTTAAGTACTAAAATAATTATTCTGTTATTAATATTTGTATTTGTATATATATTTTTTTGAGATTAAAAACCACTTTTTGATATAAATGTGAATTTGAGAAATTATTTATTTCATTAGTTTAAAAAATATTAATTTTAAATGATATTTTTTAATCTTTACTTGGAATTTTTAAACATAAATATATGCTATTTGTTAAGAACTTAAGATTACATGTGGGCATTAAAATAGATAAAACTTTATTTTATTTATAATAAGTTAACTTTTGTCTCAGTGGCTTATTGATGCGTATAAATCTAATGTGCCAGTTGTAGCTTTTTAAATTAGACGTGCCAAAGTGTGAAGCACTAATCATTATTGGACGAATCACACATGTGTCACTCTGTATCAATGCATATCGACCGATACAATGCAATACAGATACGATACACCCATTTAAATCATTGCCTAGCTTTGCTATTCCCTATTACGCTGACCATAAAATTAGTAAGATTTATGTTTTTTCTACATTTTCTATATATTTTGTTTAAATTTATATAATTTTTTATGAATTTTATGTATTTTCTACATTTTTATTTTTATTGAAATATATTTTTATTATTTTATTTATTTTCTGAATTTTTTTCCTTTTTCTTATATAAGTATATATGAATAACTCTATGGGTTGGCATGATAATATTAACACTTTTGGTTAATATTCTGACGTGGAAATAATGGAGGGGGTATAGTATAGATGCAATCACGTGATAGTGTTAAGACAGTGCTATTAACATAAAATAGGTAGTGAACCGTAACTGTCAGAAATTACAGGAAGGTTCAAATCCAACGGTTATTACCTGAGGAACACAACTCTCTGATTCTCTCTGGTACTAGCAAAGTAGCAAATATGACGGAGACTCATATGACGAAAACATAAAAATCGTGGTCCAGTGTCCAGTCTCTAGGACTAGCATCGAGCGGCATGGGCTGATGGGCTCATAAATGGCTGTGGGCCATAATTCCTTTTTATTTGATACACCTACCTCAACAAACGATAGGAATAACTGCCCAACTTCTTTCTCGGAGTTCACATCTATTACGACCACGGGCGCAAACACTTTTTCTCTTTCTCGCCACCGCCCAATAACACATGGACACGTCAACACTCATTATTTTATTTATTTATGGGTGGTCACAAGAAAGTAATGCAGTCATAGTTGCAGCAGATGAATTCCGTTGTCGCACACTATCAAACAGTTGGATAGTTGTTGGGCCTTCTGAAGTGGAGCTTTAGGCCCAACGTACGAAATGCCCATCAACTGCGCAACTATGCGTTGGGTTTTGCGGTGGGATGGATAGCACAAAGGAGATTAATTGCATGAAATTGTCCAGCAGTTAAATGGGCCATGATGCAGGCCCATGAATGGCCAGACAGGATAGTGGGTTGCTCATCGGACAGGGTGGTAAAAGATCAAGACTGATGGTGCATAAAGGGTGTCAATGGACTGGTTTTGGATTGGACCCCATCCAGTCCAAAATCAATCTGGAAGGATTGGACAGACCAACAAGATATATTGGATTGGACCTAGTCCGTCTGTAAGAAATTTATATTGGATTGGGTTGGATTAAGTCAACATCTGGTCCATTGATATAAGATAAGAATATAGGTATCAATGGATCAGGTTTGGGTTAAAACAAATCTAAATTAAAACAATTTTGAACCAGATTAAATGGTTCAGACAATGAATTGGACTGATCCAAAATAGTCTAAAATATTCATTGGATTGGACCTGATCCATTTGTAATGGACTCACAATGGACTGGATCAGATTAGACCGAATCCAGTCCAATTGACACCCTTAATTGCTGCATCTCAAAAAGAGGGCCCATTGGCAAGAGTTGGTAGGGACCATGAAAGAAGAAAATGTGGAGTATATATCGGTAGAAACTGCTCGGGCGCAGGCCAATAAAACATTGCATGGAGACAGGTATACACATTGAGCCAAGTTGCTGTGGATTCAGGGGCTGTTTGACAAGTCCTTTTAGGTAGACCTTCACTGAGCTTTTGGGGTCTTGCCTTTAAAATTAAGACTGTTTGCTTTGCATCATGGTTTATCAGCCGTTAAAAATATTTGAAAAAGCTATTTTCTATGTGAAAAGATAAAAGCTTCATTTGAAATTTCTTGATTTTTGGTTTTTTCAGTATTCTCATGCACTTGTCTTAGAGTCTTTTTGGTATACACGATACCAAACGGAAAAACGACCAGTTTTTGGTCTCTTAAGCTTCCTACAAACTGAAGGACATACTGAAAAGACGTGCCAAACACGGCCCTAATGAGGTGACTATGGCCCTAGGGTTGAGCATATTCGGTTGAAACCGAATGACCGAACCAAAATTTTAGTTTTGGTGTGTTTGGTTCGGTTGTTTTGGGGAACTAGTTTGGTTTCGGTTTTAAATATCAGTTAGTTAAACTTTGGGTTTCGGTTTTGATTGTGGCATTTAACGACTCAGTTAACAAAAAAAAAAAAAAACCGAACATCTAGGGGTAAATGGGTGAATATACAAATAATGAGAACTGGGAATCCCATAGGTTTCGACCTTAGGCCAAAACCCAAAGTGGGCCAGTCGGTGCCACCAAATTAACAAAACAGTGGCCCACCGACTGAGCTCACCAAATTAGAATCGGTGGCCCACCGGTATGAGTCCACCTTTTGTTGTTATATGACTGTATTTTGATTTACAAAAGTTTCCTTTAAACCCCTTTTTACTAAGGGTTCCCTCTTCTGTTCTTTTTATTCTATTTTCATTTCATTGTATGTAGTGTATTGAGAGGTAGGGGTGAGAAAAAAAAAAACAAAAAAATTAACCAAAACCAAACCAAAAAATCAGTTAACCGAACCAGTCGGTTCAGTTTCGGTTCAATATTTTAGAAAATCGATAGTTTCGATTCACTTTCAATTATCTTTTTAAAAAGCCAACAGTTAACCGAACCGATTGGTATATATACACTAATAATATTATATTATATATTATACTTTTATTTTTATACTTTTTAAAATTAAATACCCCTTTTCTTTCTCTTCGAATTAACCTAAACGGCTAAACCTAATACCCTTTTCCTTTCGTCTTTTCCCAAAAATTGTTCATTTCTGATTGAGCTACCAAGGAGACTATCAGTTCTCACACCTCTCTTAGTCTCTCTAATCTCTCATGTCTGCGCCTTCATAGCTCCGCTAGGATATGATAATTCTTACAAAGGTACGCTCTTTCTTCAAAGTTCAAACAATGCTTTTAGAAAATATTGGTTTAATAGAAGAAGAATGTTTTTTAGTTCTTATTCGAGTCTAGCTCGACCAAACCCTAGAAGAAGAAGGTTTTTTCATTTTTTTTTTATTTTGAGTGCATAAAAAACCGAAAAACCAAACCGCGGTTAATCGGTCCATCGGTTAACCGGTCGACAGGTTGCATCCATTTGGTTTCAGTTCGGATATTTAAAAAAAATGATCAGATCAGTTTGGTTAAAAAAACCCCACGATTCGATTAACCGAACCGTGAACACCCCTATTAAGAGGAATGTGGTGTTGGGTATGGGTGAGGTTCTAGTGAGGTCATTTTGGTATTGTATTTTTTCTTGTAAAGAAGTAAAACTCCAGGCTGCTGCCCGTGGATATAGACAATTTGACCGAACCACGTTAAATTTGATAATATCTGTTTCTTCTTTATTTCTTTTTTCTTTCTTGCTATCTGCATTCACTTCTTTCTGTGCACATACAAATTATCCATTGTGCCATTCCAACATCCAGAGTTTAGTAAAAAACCTACCTTCGGTGATCTTAGTTTTCCGGCTTAGTTCCATTAGTATGGCAATATCTACCGTTGGTAACCTTAGTAGAAGGTTTGCAGCGGTGCATATATAAGTTGATAGATAGTCTAGCGAGTTTTAGTTCAACCGAATTCAAACCAACTTTTCATGGCAATCCTATTTTTCATGCCAAATCCAAGTATATAGAGGTGGGCTATCATTATGTATGTGAAAAGGTTGCTTGTAAACAACTTGAAGTTCAATATGTATCCTCATCAGACCAGCTAGCTGATATATTTATCAAAGGCCTTTCATCCACTCGCCTCTCCTACTTGCTCTCCAAGTTGAACGTCGGCTCTCCTCCGTTCCACTTGAGAGGGGATGATAACGGAGACCCACATGATGTACATACTCGAGACACTTATCTAGTTCATGTAGATAATCATGCTGACTATCCCAAGCCATGACATCTCTACATGCCCAATGTACAGAAGAGTTGTTATCCTTACAACCCTTGTATCCTATCATGTTAAACATTAAAAATAAAATTGAAAGCGGCTGCCCAGTAAGTGGGTTTTTTAGCCACCTCTTTTACACCGAAAGTCTCAACAGTTTCATTTACAACTACTTCACCGATTTGCCTTCTTCCTTGTGTTGGTCTTTTAACCACTATTGATCAGACGGTCAAACCGTTCAACTAAAAAACTGTTCAGGCAAATGATTCCATTTTATTCCTAATCACAAATTTGTTAAAAACTGTTGACTTAGTCAGTAACATGCTAATCCAAGCAGTCGAACTATCAATTCATTCAACTTGGACAACAATTTTTGCCATTTTAATTTTAATTATTTTTTATATTTTTAAGTTGCAACAGAACAGTCAAACCATTGACCTAGAAACCAATAGTCAAAGTGGTTTAAGTTACGATCGATTCATAAAGAGGTGTCCCACACTGTTTTGACCACATGGAACCATGGTTTTAAAACCAAACCGAACAACGAATCGATTAGGGGTCCGGTTCCCAAGTCGAATGGTCCAACTGTTCAAACCGAACAGATAGCCCATTCTAACAAAAATAATAAAAAACTAAAAAAAAAGAACGACCAAAACCGTTTGACGGTTCGAATGGTTCGACCACCCAAATCAGTAATTTGCTGACCAAATCAACATTTTTTGACAAAACAATGGTTCTAGGGTAAAACAGGACAGGTCACTTAACCGGTTATTGGTTTTTCCGGTCTAACCATCTGGTCCGGTCCGATTTTGAAATCCATGCATAAAACAACTACTCTATTTCCTCCCAAACTCATAAAGATTTTACACATGCGACTCAAAAAAGCAAGCACATGTTTTTTCTTTTTTTTTTTTTACCTCTATCCCACCAATTACCCCAAATTTCTTTCCCAACTTTCACCCTCACTAGTCACTAATTCTTGATTGTATTGTTATGCCAAAAAAAGGTCCACCTTAATTTTTAATGGGTCAAATCCAAACAACTTTGATTGCTTTCGGCTTTCCCCAACATTTTTTGATGGATGAATCAAATCCAAGTTTTAAAAATGGAATTATGTTGAGATTGAGCTACAAAAACCCCAAAAAATAATTGGCATTCCCTTATGTTTTGGTTTGAAAGGAAAGGTAGGGTACCTTTCCCTTCCTTTCCCTACTTTTTCCTTCGGACCAAACACAGGATGCTTGTGCAAGTGGAAATTTACCTAACTTGTTAACAAGGTGGGCTACGACCGGGTTACATTGTACAAAAACCAACCTGTCATCCCTATTTGGCCTCAATTCAAATTAAACTCAAACCATACAATTTATCAGCCCAACCTTTCACCAACTAAAGATGAATTGTTTTTCTTCAAGATGAATTGTTTTTCTTGTTGTGAGTTTCAAAAACAAATTAAAATCATCAGTTCTGAAAATGAATTATTTCTTATAGAAAAAAACATAAAAATAAGCATGTTTTTTATTATTTTTGTTTTTAAAATTGAAACTAAAAACGTATTCTTGAATTCTTCGTTATAGCAAACATGTGTTTTTAGATCATACAATAGATCTCGTCGTCTTGCACCAATCACTCAATATATGTATTTCAACTTTTGTTTTAGTTTTAAAACCATCGTTTTGATATTATCAAAAACATGAATTGTTTGAGAAAAAAAAAAGAACTTGTTTTTGCTTATCAAATAGGCAACGGGGCAGGGCAGGGCCTGGTATTGCCTATCCAATCCCCAACCCCGAACTCAAATGCCTCGGTCGAAATCCCGACAGAGCTAAAAATCCTAACCCCATTTCCGTCCTCGTGAAAAATGGGGATCCCCAAATTTACCCCGCCCCACCCCGGTCATTCCTACGTGTATACTTACAAATTTATTTATTTTTTATTTTTTTAAACCTAATTAAAACTATTTTATATTATGTAATATAATATAACAGAAACACACATACACACACATATAATCCAACCAGGGTGGGGTGGACAAATATCATCCCCGCCCATCTCCGATCCTTATAGTTTCAGATTTTCCCCGAACCCTGATCAATGGTCTAAAAGCTGTCCCGATTGGTAAGGGCCCTATGGGAATGGGTCAAATTTCTATCTCTATTATCAAAATAAAAACACAGTTGAAGAATTTGTTTTTTTTTTTATTTTTTCTTATATGGCAATTTTAATAACAAACAAAACAAAAAAACATTAATGTTGTAGAATGCCCCGTAAATGGGCAATTTTTGCTTAATTACCAAAGAAGAAAAAGCATTAAAGGGCATTCTTTGAGTTTGAACATTATTGGTCGCCCTCAGAAATTTTTTTGGTTGAAGAACAATTCCCACTCCCATTCTCATATTGATTCCATTAAGTTAACCCACCAGGCCCATTTGGTTCACATCCAGAGTCCATTCCTGGCCGGCTCATTCTTGCAAAGATTGGGCAAGAATGGGCCAAGGGTGCTATGTCTTGTTCTCAATGCAAGTAGAGTAAAGAGATCTAAAACTCGCCAGCAATGGAGAATAACTTCTTCTCTCCAGTCAAATATATAGAGCATCATCAGCTAAAGCCATTGATAAGGCTCTTTCTTGAAGCAAGGACAGGATAAGTTGTAGTGAGATTGAATTGGGTACTTGGGATAAGTTTGAGGAATATTTGAATTCAACCAGGATAGAACAAAGTTTGAGTAAGATTAAGATTGAATTATTTATCTCCTTTCATCTATAAATATGTTCAACTCTCATAATAAATTGATGCAATTAATCTAGCCAAGGTTTTTAAAACCCAATCGGACAATAAACCGTTCAAGGGTTTGTTTTTTAGGTCAAACGGTCTGATTATTCGAACCGAATGAATGGTCCATTTTGACAAAAAATAATAAAAACGGTCAAAAACCATTAAACGATTTAAACAGTTGATCACCTAAATCAACGATTTACTGACCAAACCAACGGTTTTTGGCCAAAAAACAATTCTGGGTAAAACGGTTTTTGAATCATGATTTTTAAAACCAAATCCAAAAGGCAACCATTTTAACTATCGGTTCATAGGCCAAATGATCTGATCATTCGATTCAAAGTCTGATTAGACAGTTTTAAGATCCAAAACCAGATTCAGACTCATATCTAATTCCTGGGTCAATCAGTCCGACCATTCGGTTTGGTCTGATTTTCAAAACCATGGTTTGAACATATGCAGAGACAGCCTCGTTGACTCAACTGGATGTTCCATAAACTAAATAAAAGACGAATTATACCCATAAAAGAAATTCAAGAAGAAAGTCTATAGTTGAACGCACCTTATAATCCTTCATTAGTAGTTGAAATCTGACTGGTATTTCCATTAACTTGAAAAAGAGTGGGAAAGGGGAAGACTAAAAAAGAGAATAAAAACAAAGGCCAGGGAACTTCAGGTCATCATGACTTGTTAAAGGAGAGAAGGTTTTTCTTTTCGAGGTGGGTCAATCAGATCTATTTGCTGTGTCCAATCACTCGGAGGAGAGAGAGAGACCGGATCTGCTCTTGACAGAGAGCACATCTCACATCAACCATCTCACCAGGAGCATGTCCTTTATTTATTGTTATTTGGGGATGCAAATGCATCGGATCAGATTTAAATCAGGGTATTTAAATCTAATCTCATACTGTTTATGGCGAGTTCGATCTGATCTAAAGATCCAATCGGATCTGATAGACAATGACCTAAATTCGAATCTGATTGGAAAATTGGATCTTTGAATCTGATCCAATCCGATTTATTTTCTTTAAAATTAATAAATTATTAAAAGAAAAATAAAATACACAAATTTAAATAAATAAAAACAAAAAAACAAGTATTTTTTAATTCTTTTCATCATATATACATGTTTTTTATAAAAGAAAGAAATAATATAACAAATTTACAAAAATATAATATAAATAATATATTTATAAACAAATAAATAACATATATATGTATTATTTGTATAAATAAATATATACATATGTCAGAATGGATCTTCTTAGATTGGATAGGGGGTAATCCGAATCTGAGGATCTAATTTCTTATCAAATTCTATTATCCAATCCAAATAAGGGTGATTCAAATTCGATTAAATAGGATTTGATCTCGGATCGGATCAGCACCTAATGTTATTATTGATGGGAGATGCATTCAAAACAGCTACACATGACATGCCCTACCATGTGCACGTATTGGAATATCCAATAATGTAGTTTTGGAGTTGAACTTGGAATAGTGTGAAGACAAGTAGGCTTTCTTTTGACGCATCTACCAGGCCTATATGTGGGAAGAATTTTCACTTAAACCATGCACACCAAAAATGGGTAAATTTATCACTAAACCATACACAATAAGAATAGGTGCAGTACCTTTTTCTTATTTCATATCAACTCAACATACATAATCATCTAAGCCTTATTTTTCCAACCATATGGGGTTTCTTACATCAATCTTGTTTCATCATTCCTAGGGATGGCACTTTTCCCATCTCCACTCGGCTTTTGCAGCCTAATAGGGTCAGGGATGGAGATTTGCTTTGGTAGGGATGGGGCGGAGAAGGGGATTGATAGTGATACCTCACCAGGGATGGGGGCGAGGAGAGAGAGTGAATTCTTTGTGTGTGTAAAATTATTTATATTAAAATGTATTTAAAATATTTTTATATTTTTTAAAATTCCCTTAATTTAAATAAATCTATTTTAAATAATTTTAATTTAAACATTTGGGGGCCTCGAGCCCCTAATAGGGAACCTGCCTTTGTCAGGGGGATTGGGGATGAAGGGTCATTTTTGTCCCTGATGAGGACTGGAGTTGGGGACAAGGATTTGTTTCAAAATCAAGATGGATAGTCATTTCTAGCCCTATTCATGGATTGGGTAGTCCATCAGGATAACCTAGCTCAAACTGTTCTTTACCAAGCCTATACAAAATTTTAAACCAATGTTTTCAACTCGTCATTGACCCAACCGTTCTAACTGTTGCCTGACCAGGATTCAAGGTTGGGTTCAGTCAAGACCCATCAAACGGTCAAAAACCATTTGACCCGGCCGGTTCAGCCGTTGACCTATTCAACCCGGTGAGGCGGTGATCGGGTCGCGAGTTGCACACTATATGCATGCAAAAGTTTTGGAGTCCATAACTTTGCACTCTGATGTCCGATTGGGATAATTATTTTTTTTATTTTGGGTAACTTTTTGAGATCTATGCGTCCCAAGGCGTCATAGGCGTCTTGCCCCACTATTTTCATGAAAAAACACATTTTTTTGCCTCAAATTATAATTTTTAATATTTTTATAAATAAAAATAAAAAACATAAATTAAATATAAAATAATACATATAACATATCTATACATTGTTTATTGCTAAAATATATATTTACACATGCACATATATATATATATATATATATATATATATATATATATAAGAGCATATGCCCCTTTTTTCTAGAATTTTCATTGGATGCTTTCTATCCCTCTTGTTAAACATACATTAGGCATAAAAATGACATATATGTCCTTTACTCTCATTTTAGAAATTACCAAGTTATAACTATTCAAAAAATGTCTATAAATTATAAATAGTTTTGTCTTAAAGATATTGCCACATGCAAATGTATATATATATATATATATATATATATATATATATATATATATATATATGTCAAATTGGTGACCCATGACCATTGCAAAAACGGTTTGACTCTTAGAACATTGTTCTAAACCCATGGATTCAGATTTGGGCTCTGAGCACCTGGCCCAACCCAATATTGTTTACAATAAAATATTAATAATATATAATATATTAATTATTAAATTATTACCAAATGCCAATTTTCAATTTAGAAAATAGGAATTAATTATTAAGTGACACCATTTTGCATGACTTTTTACGTCCAAACCTTCGGGCCCGAGCTTAGACTTTATTCAAGGGCTGGGCTCAGCCCGTAAACAGGTCCACCCATAATTAAATGTGACTATGGAATACATATCTTAGATTGCAAAAGGCAAAAACATAGCCAAGAAAGAATAGACATCGTTGAACAACCTTTTATAACATTGACACGATTGACGTGGGGTCCTTCACTCCTTCTGTAGATGTGAGTGGGCCACGAAGAAAACTGTCACCTTTTCTTTTTTTTTTTTTGGTTTTTTGGTAATCCCTTCTTCTTTTTTTAAAAAATGGTGTTACATCAGAAAAAGCCGTGATTCAAATAATGCTTTTTTATTTGATACTGTTTTTTCAAAAAAAATGTTTCTCCAAATCATGCCTTAGAAATCGGAAACTTGAACAATCCAAATTCAATGTTTTCTAAGAAAATAATACATTATTATCAGCGGTATAAAAAATGGCATTATTTTAGACGTTGAATAATATAGATTAATATTATAAATATTGCTGCTAACACTGATACCAAATAAAACTAGTATTCTTTTTTTAAAATTAAAAGGACGTTTATAAAAAAATACCATTTCCAAATATAAAATAAATACAATATAATAAATAGTTGTCGCCTTCATATACAGAATTAGATTGGTGGTGAATTTGATTCGTGTGTTAAAGTTAAGAAGCTTCTCGGCAAGCCAGCTACTGGCTTTGACAACGAGATCCATTGGTCAAAGTGTAGATTAAAATAGTGTTAACTTGTGGAGCAAACGCCGTGTTAATATAATTAATATGGAATCACTCTTTAATAAATGATTCGAATACCTTCTTTGCTTTTTATATGAGACAAAGTAACAGCTAATAATAAAAGCTTCATTATGTAAAGAAACTAAGTCCACGTGGTCAATGAAAAAGATTACCATTTCCTTTCAAGTCAAAGATTCTTTTAGATTGCATTTTCTTTCCTACCTTTTACATCTGCCGCTCAGCATATATAGAACTTTATAATTCGATAATATTGTGGCATATCAAATAGTTTATCACTCCTGGTATGATATCTGTGTTTGTGAAGGAATGATTTGGAATTTTGAGTTGATATGGCAAGGCTCAGGACTACGCCACGTAGTATTGGTCGGACGAGATTCAGGTCATCCATTCTTAACAACCCTCAACCATTTTATTAAAACGTCCAGTATAAAAAAGGGTGCTTAATTTAAGGTAAAGTCATATTATTCCTTCTTGCTCTCTAGCTTTTTTTTGTCCTAGAATGACTTCGTCTGAGCCCTCATCTTAAGCCTGATCCGACCCCTCATACACCTGTTTAACTTAATCATCGAAGTCTTGGAATAATATCCGGGGCCTCTGACGTGTGTTTTATTCTTGCTGGAATTCAAATCTATGGGTTGTTTCAGCTGATATAAAAGTTTGTAAGCACATAGTATTTGTCAAACAAAGTATTTTTAAGTTTCCAACGGTGGTTCATTGTTATCGTCAATTATGCTTAAATATTATAGTTGAGCCTTTTTTTTTTAATTCTTTTGATATTATATAAAACACATTAGTTGTGACTCGGGTGTGTGGAGTATGAGGACAAAGCAAGATGTAAAACAGGTCCACTGGTCATACCATGGGGAATCTGTAGTTTTGCATGTTTGCTCCTATGCCTATTTTTTTGGAGTGATTATGGGGTCATAACTCATAAGTAACCTGTTCATGGGCCAGGTAGTCTAAAGTCTGGCCTGTTTTTAGTCAGGCTTGGATATGAATTTAGGCTTCCGAGTTTAGGCTTAGGCTTAAAACACCATGCCCAACTTTTTTGTTTGGGTTGAACTTTTTTATTTAGGCCCACGATCTTAAGCTCAGGGGTCTTCAAGCTTAACATACAATGCCCAACTTTTTTGTTGTTGGGTTAAAAAAATCATTCTTCCCAATTTCTTGATCGGATTTCAGGTTCGAGCCCAAGTTTCGAGCTTTATATGAGGACCAAGTTTAGGCTCAAGATCTAGGCTCGATGGTCAGGATAGACTTTGGCTCAATCCTAAATGTGTTCTATTTGAATGACAACAGAATAGGCATAGCCGTATTTTACATTTCCTATCTCAACCCTAAACACAACCCTGCCTTGTACCCTGGGAGGTGATGTTACTCGATTCAACAAGCTAGGAGTGAACTAAAAATAAGATTGAAGATCACAACGACCATCATCTACGATCATAGAATAGGTCAAAGGCCCTAGAATTCATCCCCAAGGCAAAGTCTTTGATGTTCAAGTTAGTCCAGGTGTAGGAGGTGGAACTTCAGAGCTTGGAGGAGTGGTTAAGAGTACATGGTGTGCCTAGAGCACAATAGCAAGTGGAAATCAATCCGGATCTCCTACACACAAAACACTATAACTGTACAATATGAACATTTTCCTTAGTTGCATGTTACCATTCATGGGCAAATGTTCCCAATGTACTAACAAGTATATGCTATAACTGTGCGTATCCTACCAGTTGTGCATATCGGCACAATACATCACAGTATCGGTAAATATGACCTAATACTCACCAATATGAGGGCATATCAAACCATAATTTGAAGCCTTGATTTAAAATTTAAAATTTTCCAAAAATTTAATAACTAAAAAGTTATAAATTAATTTATTTTATTTATCTTAAATTATTCATATATTTTATTTTACATATAAATTATATGTTAAAAATGAAAGCGCATTTATTATTTGAAAAATAAAGTTATTATTTATATAAAAATACTAAATGTATAAAATTTCCCAAAAAAATAAAAAAATTATAAAAACTGAACTAAACAATTTAAGAGTTAATTTTCCCAAAATTTTAATAAAAACTAAAATTATAAAAATAATTTATTTTATTTACCTTAAATGACTTATATGTTTTATCTTGAAATTATATGTAAAATAATCAATTATGTGTTAAAAATAATTTTTTTATTATTTTAAAAAATAGAGATTATTTATATAAAAATACTAAATAAAAAATTTCCCAAAAAGTTAATAAAAATTGAAAATTATAATTATAAAATCTGAAATGGAGTGATTATTATTGTATGATATGTACATGTTGCAGAGACCCGGTATTGTTGATTATAATGTTTCTTTTCATATAACCTACTTAAGTGTGTATTTCTCAAGTACTTATACCTTATTCATAATTAATTCAGCTTTAGATTTAGTATTGTTAACATATTTATGTGATTTGTATGCATTTTCCTAGTATATCCAAATATTTTTCATATCTTTTGTCTATATCTATGCATTTCCAAAGCATATCCACACGGGAGTTGTCTGATATAATACTCAATAGCGATACTTTAGTCATTGTGTAAAGATATAATGTCGAGTAGGTGGGAGATGTAAACACCGTGGCAGTGAGAGAGAATGTAAATTATTGTAGATAGTGTACTTTGTGATGCATGCCCTTCTTATAGAGGAGGAATCGTTAGGAGAGGATGTAACAACTCCCTCGATCTATTTTTTGTTCTTTGCCAAAATGGCGCAATAATTCAACGTCACTCTATTAATGAGTTCACTTTTGCTATAATATTGTTGTAGTGCAGGGCTAAAACAGAAAAATCATGGCCTTTGATGTAGTGAAGAGGCCCACCAAGAAATCACTTCATCTAATTCAAGGTGGAGCCATGACAAAAGATCAAAAGATCAAAGGTTTTGATTTAATTGTTTCAACGCAGGAATACAACACTATTATAGCGAATGCGTGTTGATCTTGGGCCTGCCATAAATGTGTGGCCTTTATTAACTTGCATTGTTGGTCCATCCATAAAGCCTAACTATTACGAAGCTCATGAATTATTTGCTGGTCCATCAATGAGTTTACCATTTTGCACTCCAACGTGGGTCCTAACCATACTTGTTTGTTTCTTCTTATCCTTTTTGAGAGCATCTAGGTGTCTTATCTGAACCAATCAAAACCATCTCTAAGAAAGCTAAGGATTGGAGCATTAAGAGTATCCAGTCCATTGGCAATGGTTTTTTCCTATTCTCTTTCTCATCTATTGATGACTTTAATTTGATTCTGAAGGAGAGCCCACGGATGTTAAATGGAAAATGTTTTGTTACTTTTGAATGGTAGCTAGGTTGGTTTCAACCCACTGACTAGTAAGCTCAAAGAGGCTAACCTTTGGATCATGCCCCCTAGTCTCCCTCTGGATTGTTGGTCCAAGGATGATATGAAGGTCATTCTAGCTAGTTTGGACATGGTTATTGATATGGGGATACTTGGCGGGCCTCAAATCTCACCACATGGCATCGGCCAGATTAAATCTTGGCCACACATCATCAATTACCTTCAACCATTCCTAAGGCAAGGTTAGCTATAAAAGGGAGGTACTTCAAAGTAAACACATTTAAAATCTCAAGATAATCATTCTTGGTCATTAAGAACTAAGCTTTGAGTCCTTGTCTCTTGTTTAGTCCGACCCCTCTTTCAGTATTTGGCTAACTTGACCGCCAAAGTCTCCGCCCCTGAAATAACATATGGGGCCTCTGACGTGTGGTCTCCTTTTATTTACAGATCGGACCAATCGGCCTCGGACGCTAAGGATATTACTTGCTTTCCCTTGGCCCCATATCTGGCAGCAACAGTTATTAAATTAGACCCAAATACTGGGGAAATGTTTAGAACTATGTACCTCCATGTATGTGTATGTGTGTGAGAGAGAAAGAGAGAGTTGATCTAACTCGACCATTTAAACTACAAATACCTCTTACTTCAAGAGGTCAGGAACATATTATTAGAGTTTCCTATGGGAATATCTATGACCTTTGTTTGAATTGTGGGAGATGAAGACATGATAAAGCTAATAGGTGCCCAGTTGGCTATTTTAGAAGGGGATGAGGAGGAAGGAGAAGAAGACATGAGGAGATTTGTAAGAACTCTCCATGATTACCAATGACAACAACAGTGATAGCAAAATAGATACAAAGCCGAATGTAGGTATCACAAAGGAGATCAAATCAGCCCCCCACAAGACTGCACCCCACAACGTCCCACAGCACATCCCTTTCGTGTATTGGAAACATCTCCTGATGATAGTACCAGAAATGATGATGTCATCATCTGGAGATGTTCCCAATACACAGTAGGAATGTGCTGTGAAGATGTTATGGATTGCAGTCTTGTGGAGGCTGATTTGAACTCAACGCAAAGGAGGTAGATCTTAAAATGGACAAAATGGGTCCCAAAATGATGGAAAGTGCAAGTGAAGATAATGTCCTGCAATGGGGCAGGCAGACCCTGGCTTAGGTGTCAGGTTTATGATCTAGCTAAAACTCATAAGCTTGGTGTATGTTTTTTTATGGAAATCCAAGTTAATCCAGTTCACCAGAAAAATTGTTAAATCTTTACCTTTTGATGATTTTGTTATTGTAGATTCAGTTGGATTTTTAGGTGGTCCTTGGGTTTTGTAAAACAAGAGTCGATGTAACCTTGATAGCATAATGACTAATGAAAGGATGATTCATGCTTTAATCACTGATTTTTCTTACAATTTATCTTGGTTTTGCACTTTTGTCTATGCTCCCCTAATCGTTGTGAGCAAAGAACTGTATAGAAATGGATCAAGGACATATCTGTTAATGTGAATCACGATTAGTGCTTAATGGACAAAAATAAATTAGGGGTAGAAGAGTGACTGCTAGCCAGTGTAGAGATTTCAGAGATTTAATCGATCACTGTAATCTCATTGAGATGGATATGAAAGGGTACAATTCACATGCAAAAACAAATCAGCTAAAGAAAGGATCCATTGGGTCTTTTCACATCTGATAATGTGAATCACGATTAGTGCTTAATGGACAAAAATAAATTAGGGGTAGAAGAGTGACTGCTAGCCAGTGTAGAGATTTCAGCGATTTAATCGATCACTGTAATCTCATTGAGATGGATATGAAAGGGTACAATTCACATGCAAAAACAAATCAGTTAAAGAAAGGATCCATTGGGTCTTTTCAAATGATTTGTGGAGAAGGGATTATCCCAAGGCTTTCCCTCTATATCTCCCTTTCCTGGCTTCGGATCACTCTGATCTAGGGGTGTCAATTGGATTGCATTTGGTCCAACTCAATCCAGTCTAATGTAAGTCCATTACAAATAGACTAGGTCCAATCAAATCTAATAAATAATTTGGACCATTTTGGACCGTTCCAATTCAATGTTTGGATCATCCGGTTTATTCAAATTCATTTTAATTTAGATTGATTTTAATCCAAATCTGATTCATTGACACATATATTCTTATCGTATATCAATGGACAGATATTGGCTTAGTCCAACCAAATCCAATATAAATTTATTGGATGGACCAGGTCCAGTCCAGTTTAATAAATATTTTGGACCAGATTAGTCCAACCCACTGTCTTTTTGGTCCATCCAATCCATCCAAATTGATTTTGGACTTGATAGGTCCAGTCCAAAACTGGTTTATTGACACCCTTACTCTGATCCCCTATTCATCCAAACTAAGCATAATGTGAATGGAGGTCCCATACCATTTTGGTTTGAGGTTATGTGGTGCAGGTGATAGGATCCAAGCTTAAAAGATGTGATCCTTAAGGCTTGGGATGTTGAGTTTAATGACTTCCAATTTATCGAAAAAAAAAAAAAAAGAAGCAATCGATTAGTGCATGAGCTAAAAAAGTGGAACCAAATTAAATAATTTTGGGAATATTAGAAAGGGAAATATTTTTACCAATTAGAGGATGTCCATAGGAAGTTGATCACTGGTCCATCCAACATTGTTTTAATTAATTATTGGAATGCGCCCTTCAAAAACAATTGGACTCCATCCTATCCTAATAGCAAACGTATTGGGTTCAAAAATCTAGAATTGATTGGATAAATTTGAGAGTCCATACCTTAGCTATAAACAAAACAAGTAAGAACAGAATCAATTGGATTAAGAATGATGAGGGAGCTTGGATCAAGAGTCAAAATGAAATAACGCAGTATTTGTATAAGAAAATTGAGTTGAGATTCAAGTTTAAGGGCACAAAGGGATTTGATGACTTCATTAGGGTTATTAACCCATGCATATTTGATACAATTAAGCATATTTTATACAATTAATCAGTCCATTATCAGTGAGGTTATTGATAAGGAAATATTATCTACTCTCCTATCTATGAAGGATCTCAAAGCTCCGAGTCCGGCCTTAATTTTATATTTTTTTAAGAAATTTTGGCCTATAATTGATGGCACTATTTGCAATACAATTAAGCATTTATTCACTAAGAGAGGATAAACAAAACCCTAAACAAAACATTCATTTTGCCCATTCCCAAAACCTCCAACCCTAAACCAACCAACAAATATAAGTCGATCAGTTTATGCAATGTTATCTATAAGATTATTTCAAAAATTCTTGTTAACAAAATTAAATCATTTCTGAATAACACCATTTAAATATTCCAGAGTGCCTTTGTACCCAATAGACAAATCACTAACAATATCCTCATAGATCATGAAATGTTCCATACTAGGGGTGTCAATGGACCGGCTTTGGGTTGGACTCTCCAAATCAAAATCCATTTGGATGGATTGGACAGACCAATAAGACATATTGAATTTGGACGGACTGAATGGACCAATATGACATATTGGATTGGACCTGGTCTGTCCATAATGAATTTATATTGGATTGAGCCAATATCTGGTCCATTGTAGAAGATAAGAACATAGGTGTCAATGGACCAGGTTTGAATTAAAACCAATCTAAATTAATAGGAAATTGAACAGATTGGACAGTCTCTAGACCGGTCCAAAATATTCATTGGACTGGATTGGACCAGGTCCATTTGTAATGGACTCACATTGGACTGGACCGAATTAGACCAAATCCAGTCCAATTGACACCCCTATTCCATACTATGAGAAGAAAGAAAGGCAACACATGTATAATGGCTAGTAAAACCGATATGGAAAAGGCTTATGATAGGCTTGTGTGGAATTACATAGAAAAGATTCTACGGATGTTTGGTTTCCATAAAAATGGATTAATTGGGTTATGAAGTGCATGGTATAAGACAAGTTGATCCCCTCTCTCCATACATTTTTGTGCTTTGTTAAGGCTCTCACCAAGAATCTTGTAAGGGAAACTTATATTCCTAGAAGTCCTATTAGTGTAAGGCCTCCATGAATAGCCCAACTATTCCCATTCTCCAATTTGCTTATGACTATCTCATTTTTATAAAAACAATGTACCAACTTACCTTAAAATAAAAGGTATTCTAGCACAGTTTACTAGTGCCTTGGGACAAATCCCTAATTATGCAAAGTCCACCATAATGTTCTCAAAAAATATCCATCACATATTACAAAAAGTCTTATCAAGGATTTAGAAATCCTTTAGAGGTAAAAAATGGTTTATATTTGGGAGCTTTAGGCATTAATAACAAGTTTAATAAAGAAACCTTCAAATTTCTAAATGAAAAAAATTAATGTGAAATTAGCCAGGTGGAAAAAGAATTCCCTCTCTCTTATAGGAAAATTACCCTCATAAAATCTTTAATCATTATGATGCCCCAATATATCATGAGTTCCTTTAAAATCCCTAAGGGAGTATTGATGAGATAAATAATAGAAGGCAAAATGTTTTCTTGTGGATAAACAATAGTGATAGGAAACCCATACATTTAATTAACTAGGATTGAGTATGCACTTCAAATAAGTGGGGTCGACTGGGCTTAAAAAATTTAGGTAGGGTATATGATGCTTATCTTGACAAACTTGGGTGGAGAATCCTTAATGAAAAGGAGAATCCTTGGGTCCAAATTGTATCAAAGAAATATTTACAAAGAGAAAACTTATGGGAAGCAAAAAAGGAAAAAGATCCAATCTTGGGCTTGAAGAGATATTCCCTCATCTACGGACTTGCTTAAGAAAGGTATTGGTTAGAAAATTGGCAATGATAAAACAATAAATTTTTGGAATGATAACTGGGCAAATGATGTCCCAATTAGAGAATGTGTGAATAATGAAATGTTAAACAATTTACATTTGAAAGTCAATGAAATAATTGATCTGGAGAGGGGAATTTGGAACGGATCAATGGTTAGGTTCCACCATAGGTTTGGGAGGGAACTAGAACCATCTTTATTCCCACTACTCTACTCTTAAGGAGGACAAAATTATTATTTGGACACCTAATCCTCGTGGAAAATTCTCCATTAAAACTGCTTACAATGAACCTAGTTTATTAAATGTGGCTACTCTCACTATGTCAAACGACAGCAAGAATTTGGGGCCTAAATTCCCTTCCCAAATATAAGATTTTCATGTGTCTCTTCCCAATTAGACTGGATTTGGTCCAACCCGATCCAGTCCAATGTGAATCCACTTTAAAATGGACTGGACCCAATCCAATACAAATCAAATTCAATCCAATCCATTAAAATGTAGATGGATTGAATTGGATCCAATCCAAACCAAATGAAATATTGAAAATTATTTGTAAAAGAATTATCATAAAAGTGCCTTTACAAAAGCACTTTATTGAAAGTACTTTAGCACTTTAAGAAAAGTACTTCCATAAACTTAAGTGTTTTTATAATAGTGCTTTCACAAAAGTACTTCTGTAAAAATGTTTTCGTAAAAGTTCTTTCATAAAAATGCTTTTGTAAAAGTGCTTTCATAATAGCGCTAGTGCTTCCACAAAAGTGCTTTTATAGAAGTACTTCTATAAAAGTGCTTTCATAAAATTACTTTTATAAAAGTACTTCCATAAAAGTTTTTTGTAAAAGTGATTTCATAAAAGTGCTTTTGTGTAAAAGTACTTTTGTAAAAAATCTTTCATAAAAGTACTTTGGTAAAAGTGCTTTTATAAAACTACTTCTGTAAAAATGCTTTCATAAAAATGATGTTATGTTGGCTTCAGTTTTGATTGATTTCAAATTGGACTAGGGTTTGGCCTCATGATCGAATTATTGGAAATTTAGTTTAGGTCCAATTCAAACCAATAAGAATATAGACCAATTTATTTTGGATTAACCCAATCCAATAATTATAATGGACCGTCCAAATCCGATTTGATAAGATTTGGAAGCAACTTTCAAAGCCCAGAATTAGTACACGTTGTGATCCGGATATTAAAGAAAAATTCACCATCCTATTATGGCACTTATGGAAGAATCAAAATGAGAAAATTTGTAACATAATTTTACCTCCTCCCACCATTATTGAAAGAGCTTTGAATTCATTTAGGGAGATTAAATCTTGCTCCAATATACAAATTAATATAAAGAAACCATAGATTCCAGTTAAATGGATGAGTCCTTGCTTAAATGCGATCAAGATCAATTTTGATGCATCTTGTGTGTAGGGGTGTCAATGATATTCGAAAATCCGATTTCAAATTCAATATTTGAAATAATTGAATTGAATTCAATTAAATGAAATATATAATTGGTCAAATTCGGATATCTTATTCATATTGAATAGTTAATCGGATTCAAATTCGGATATGACCTGATTTGATTCAATAAATATCCAAATTCGATTAATTATTTGATTCTTATATATAATATATAAAATATTTTATATAATTTATATATGTAATAATTAAGTTATATAAATAATTTATATATTGATATAATTTATATCAATAAAATATTTATTTTATATATTTATTAATTATCTAATATAATTAACTAATCAAATCAAATATTCAAATATTTAATCATATTCGAATTCGGATATTAATTTTCAATATCTGTCGAATATCGAATCAAATTCGAATATTGCCTGATCCAATTCGAATTTGATCCGTTTACACCCATACTTGTGTGAATAGCAAATATATAGTTGGGTGTGTGGCCAAAAACCATCTAGTCCAAATACTAGATTTGAACGCTTACAGTATAAGCTCTAACAGGATTAGCTTAGTAAAAGCATGGGCTACTTGGGAAGTCCATAACGTTGTAAGAAATTTCATCAAAATACACATTTGTATGGAAAGTGATTCTAAGCTTGTCATCAATTGCCTCAGCAATAGAGTGGAGCCCCATGGAGATTGAAGACAATCATTGAAGACTATAAGTTATTATGCTCAAGGATTGATAGAGAAGTGTTGTATCAAGTCTTTAGGGAAGCCAAAAGAGCTACGGATTGGTTACCAAATTGTGTTCATTCCTCTATTTCTTTTGGAAATCTTCCTAGGCCTTTGTCTATTATTAATTGTTTGGATTTTTTGGGATATGCTACCCCCCCCTGCTATGTAGCCCCTTTCCTGTTCTATCAAAAAATCTACTTGTTTGTTATTTAATGCAACCGTTTTGGCAGTTGCAAAGTTTCTTTTACTCTCTTTCGTACCGTCTAATTACAAATGTATATATATTGTTGCAGTATATCCACTTTGGGGTCTTCTAGATCAGCCATGTAGTCCAAATAACCCATATACACCATCATGTTATCAACATTTTGATTGAATAGTTCTAACGTGTCAATTGTTTTAGTTGGTAAGTTATTTAGTTGGTTGTATGAGAGACATCAGGAGTTAGGTTTAGGGGTGTCAATGGTATTTGAAAATCTGATTTTAAATTTGAGACTCGACATAATCAAATGAAATTTGGATATGACCTAATTCGATTCGATAAGTATCGAAATTCAATTAATAATGTAGTTCTTATATGTAATACATAAAATATTTAAATATTATATATAATTTATAATATATATTAAATTGTATAAACAATTTAAATATTTATATACTTTATATAAATAAAATATTTATTTTTATATATTGATTAATTATCTTAACATAATTCATCTGTCAAATTCAAATTGAATCGAATATTCGAATATAAGGATTATTTGAAATATATAGTCAACAACCAAACATACGGCTGATCTAGAAGACCCCAAAGTGGATATACTGCAACAAAATACATTTCTAATTGAATCATAATTCTATTATGATTAATAAAAGGTGGCATCGGATTTTTTAGAGCACTCGATATTCAATAATACCAAACAACCCATTAAAAAATTCCCCTAGGTTAGAGAATCTGTGAGAGCACTCAACAATAGACTCCTGGTCCTACTTGATGGGGACTGTTCTTCCCTTTGTGGCAATAGTTACAGCTGATCAATCTGTTCCAATTTATATCCCAAATATTTCAAGATTATTTTGAGCAGTTCCACTATCACAATTGGCCTTTGGCCATGCCATTGGAAGAGAAGCCTTACAATATTACTTGCCTACAACTTACCTGGTTTAGCTCTGCCAAGGTAAGAGGCTGTGTTGGGTTTGATAGGAATTAAGAGAGAAACAGAGGGTTGATACAGATGGGAATTTTTTGGAAGAAGGTTGTGTTGGTTTTGGTGTTGTGATCAAGAACCATAATGGTGAGCTAATAGTTGTTCATTTTGGACAATCTGCAGTGTCCAGTTCAAGTGGAAGCTATGGCAGTCTTGAAAGGGTTGGAGCTTTTGATTCGATTATAGAACCCACAAGCTATTGTAGAAACTGACTGCTCTAATTTAGTCAAGGCCATCCAGCAGATGGAAAGTGATCGAGCCAAGGGTGCCTACTTTTTTTGCAATGATATTTTGGCTGCTCCCAGAAGGCTATGTTTGGTTTGAAGGAAAAGGAAGGGAAAGACAGCACAAGTTTTGTTAAAGGCATCCTTACCTTTCCCTTCCTTTCCCTGCATATTCCTTCAAACCAAACATAGCCTTAATGTCTACTTTAATGTTGTAAAAAAAAGCTGTAATACTCTAATCCATAAACTGGCAAAGAAAAGGACTAACTGAGCCTGGTTTGTTCATGCAAGTTTGCCCTCGATGGGTGCAAGAGCTTGCTGCCTAAGATGTTCCAATCCGTAGGGCAGCTTTGTAAGGAAGTTTTTCAGTATTATCTAATGCAATCATGTCTATTACCAAAAAAATCCCCTAAACCTCCTCTTAACTTTGACCTGCCCTTAAATTTTCGCTAACTTTTGGGGATAAAGGGACTTATAGACCCTTGGAGTACTTTTAAGTGGACAGAGACATTAGATGTTTGTTATGCCCATACTAATGTCTCCAATCAAGTTAGTAGAACCTTCCTTCCAACTTTACCCTTGAACTGTTGATATGAATAAATAAATATGTTTTAGTATTTCATTTTTACCACACAAATAAACCTATTTTGGGGTAAAGAGAGGTATGCGGTTTTTTTTATTAAATATGTTTTCTTTTGCTAAAAGTTTTAAGGGTTTTATCTTAAGGTTGTGTTTCGTTACAATGCTAATAAATTTGCATTGATGCAAAACTGTGGAAGTGCAAATGATTTGAGAGTATATTATGACCTATTTTTGTTTCAAATTTTAGGTTATTTTGTTTGAGTGTAGTGCAAGTGAAGTAAAATAAAACATGAAGCAAAATAAACTTAAACCCAAAATAAAATTAAAGAAGAGTTTACATTTTTTTCATTTGCTATCCCATGCATTTGTACTAGTACAAATAAAAATGCACTACAATCAAATGCAGCCTTAAAGGTTAAAGGGTATTTTGAATATCAAATATTTGATGATTATATGAGGGCAAAATTGGTATTATCATATGTTTAAATTCATGACATCAGTGGTTGTCATTAGATTTCTAATGATAAAGTACGGGAAGGGGTTTATAAGTCCCTTTATAGAGGTGTAAATCGGGGGCATGGCACGACCTGCATGCAACCCGTGCAAAGTAGAAGTTGTGCCATGCTAGCCCGTGCGCCGAGTTGGGTCATGCTTTCATCCTCTAGGATACTTAGGGGGTCAGTCTGGCATGGCCCATAATTCAAGCCCATGCGGGCCCATGTTGTGTCATTCCGTGTTGTAGGTTGAGCTAGTTCACAGGCTGAGCCTTGAACCAAATTGGATTGCAAACTGGGTGTGAGCTTCAGGAAGCTCATGGCCAACTCAATGAAATGGAGTTGCCAGCCATTTTTTAGAGGAAATGGACTCTCATTTTTATATTCAAAATTTGATTTATTTACTTTGATAGTGACTCCGTTCTTCCCTAGGAAAGTCACTTAATCAAGAGATTCTGAATCCCCTTAGGAGAGGGAAGGTGTTAGGCACCCCTTTCTCCAAGTTATTATAGCAGTCCAATATGGGAGTTGTCTATGTACTATTTCTTACAAAAAACACCAATGAAAATGTTTGCTCAGAACTCCTAAAATCAAGCGAAAACGCTCCCAACTTCATCCAAAATAGATTTGAGGTCATGTTATCGGGTCTTAAGTACTTATTTCCTTAATACCTTTGCCTCTCTACCTCTTTTTCTCAATCTGGAGGAATCTAAGAGTGCAAGTATACTACGATTTCGTAAGTCTCTCATATGTGCAACCTTGAGAAGAGTTTTCTAATAGCTAGAAAAAAATTCAAATGAAGCTTTGATGAGCTATTGAGTTGGAGTGAGTCTTTCAGGTTTTAAATCTTAAATCTAGAAAAAAAAAGGGAAGCAAATTTTAGGCTTGATCTTTAGGAAAATGGAGGCATTACAAAGGTTGGGGAAATGCTCTTTTTCTCCTTTCTTTTTAAATTTCTCTCCTCCCCTTTGAACTCGAGTCAGACCAGTACTTATAGGGAAAGGAAGGGGGAGAGCTCTGAAATAGGTCAACTAGAGGACTTGGGATATAAGAAAGCTTTTACAAGAGAATATACAATGATTTTTCAAAGAAAGCAGTGCTCAATCAAACTTTCCACTTTGGTGAAAGATTTTCTTCAATTTGGGGGTGGTTTTCACGAGTTTTGTGCATCCAATGGGAGATCCGGGTGTGTCTGTCATGGAAGTCTCGTATTTGAGGTTGTTTGTGGCATAAAATGTAAATTTGATAAACTTTTAAAAGTAGTTTTGTCTTTTCTTAGTTTTAAGTGGGGGGTATCTTTGGGATTTTATGCTTTTTGGGTTTATTATGATCAATTTCATTGGTCCAAGTGTTTGAACAGGTCAAAAATGGGTCTGACATCAGCCATCACACTTTTGATATTTTAGATTAGGACAAATGAGGCGGCGATTTGATCTGGCACGTCAAAATGACGTTTTCCTAGTTTAACGATCAAACAGGCGAATCAGATCGTGAAAATTAGCATGCTGGGCTTTTTTGAGTCGTTGAACAAAATGGTGATGTCTAATTGGCCAAATAGGGTCCAGATGATGGAGATTTATGGCTAACAAGATCAGATCAATGAGATTTGCTGAAATAGAATATTTATTTAATGAAGGTCAAATGGGGGGAATTTTGGGTTGAAATTTGGTGGGTACTAGGTAGGAACAAATTAAGGTGATGAGTCAAGTGGATGGTTCTGTTCTAAGAAATAAATGGTTAGTCTTGGTTTCCTAATTCTAGTTGTGTAGGTCATCAGAAAGTAAGCTATAATGATGAATGGTACATGTGTGACTAATTTATAGTTTCCTAAGTCTATAAACCATATTCGATTGGACTTGATGTTGATCTTGAGGTTTTCATTTGCCTTATGAATTTTGTTAAAAGAGGAATTTTTAACATTGTAAAGTCTAAAATTGACTTGTTTTGATTCCAAGTTTTGGAGTCTAGAAGGAGGGTACGAAGAGATAAGGTGAAGGGACCGAGCAAAAATTGAGTATTGACAGCAGCCCCTCTTTGTTAGAGGTAGCAAGCTACCAAACAATAAAGAAAAAGAAACACACGGTGATTTTTGCAAGGGACAACAGGTTAGAGGAGAAAATTACACTGTTGGAATTTCAATCAAGTTTGAAGTTGTTGTAGTGCAAAGCCTTTGCTTGGAAGGTATAGTACCATCCCAAGCCCTGGAAGGCAACTGTAGCTGTTATACAAACATGAGAGAAACACAGTAGTGCCATCACAGAAATAGCTATTATTAGTTGATGTTTTATTTTGACTTTTCATTAATGCTTGTCTTAGTGATTGATGTGTCGATTTGAAGGGTTTGATAGAGTTTAGAAACATGTTATTTAATGCAGCTTGTTAATGTTTTGATTTTTGGTAGTTCATGTTATGAAATTCAAATTACTAATTTGATAAAAGCTTATAGATTTTGGTTTCTAATATTTGATAAAAGATTATTGAGTTTATATGGCTTTTGAATTTTGATAGTTGATGTTGGAGTTCAGATTAGTAATTTGATGAAAGCTTATAGATTTTGAATTTATATGGATTTTGATTTTTGATAGTTGATGTTGAAGTTCAAATTAGTAATTTGATGAAAGCTTATGGATTTTGATTTCTAATATATGATAAGATATTATTGAGTTTATATGGACTTTGAATTTTGATAGTTGATGTTGGAGTTCATATTAGTAATTTGGTGAAAGCTTATAGGTTTTGAGTTCATATGGATTTCAATTTTTGATAGTTGATGTTGAATTTGTTATTTGATGAAAGTTTAAAGCGTTTTGTACGTTCAAATTTGTTATTTGATGGAAATTTACTAAGTTAAAATGGATTTTTTATTTTTCGATTTGAATTTTTACGGGTTTTGATTTTTTATGTCTGATATCGAAGGCATTTTAGAAAACCACCTAGATAGAGGTTTTGTGATTGCTATAGCACATGTTATCTTTCTAATGAATAACAAAAGTCCTTTAAGTGAAAACAACTTGTGCATTAAAACTTTGATAAATCAAACGATGAAAACTATATGGTGTTGAAGTAAGTCTAATGCCCCTAGTAATAGTTTGGACTCCATGGGGGTGGTTCAAGGACAAGGTAGTCTGGTTATATATTATCAAACTTTGTATACTTCTAGACATACTGCCACACACTAAAAACAAAACATTTTTAAACTTTATAATTGATTTTAAGAATGTGCTTGAACTGAAAGATTTATTTTTACTTATTATTGTGTATGAGTGAGAATGCTATTGATTGATTTTCTTGAAACCAACTCACACGAGGTGAAAGATTTTTGCATTTCTTTAAATTATGATTTTTGGATTATGCTAAGTGAATACTTTCGATTGATCTCCGGATTATGCTCGATGGTAAGATGCACAAATCAAGAGATTTTGAATAGACTTTGGATTATGCCTAAATGCAAATCACACGAAGAGAAAGCATTTGATGAATTTGGATGAATCTTGGATTATGCTTGAACGCAGATCACACGAAACAAGAGATTTTAATGAATTTTGGATTATGTCAGAAGGTAGATCGCACAAAGCAAGAGATTTTGGTGAATTTTGGATAGATTTTAAATTATGCTTGAAGGTTGCCCACACGAAGCGAAAGCTTTTGATGAATTTTGATGGATTTTAAATTATGCTTGAAGGTTGACCACACGAAACGAAAGCTTTTGATGAATTTAGATGGTTTTTGAATTATACCTGAAAGTAGATTGCATAAAGTGAAAATTTTTCATGAATTTGTATGGATTTTGGATTATGCAAAAAAGATCGCATGAAGCGAAAGATTTTGATGAATCTTAGATGAATTTTATATTATGCCTGAAGGCAAATCGCACAAAGAGAAAGCTTTTGATGAATTTGGTTTACTTGAAGCTAAATCGCACGAAGCGAGAGATTTTGATGAATTTTTTATGGATTTTAGATTATGCCCAGAGGTGAATCACACTAAGCGAAATTCATATGAAGTGAAAGCTTTTGATGAATTTTGATAAATTTTGGATTGTGCCTAATGGAAAATTGCATGAAGCGAGAGGTTTCAGTGAATTTCGATGAACATTAGGTGATGCCCGCACAAAGTAGGAGAGTTTAATGAATTTTGGATTAGATTTAGGATTTAATAGAAGAAATTTGGATGAAGATTTTTGGATTTGAACAAACTTGTGTAAAAGGATTTTTAAATGATAGAAGACTTAATGCAAAGATTAGATAATTTTGGATTTAGATGAAAGACTTTTGCAAAGAACTTCAGGTGAGGTGTATGCCAAAATTGTGGATGAAAAAAGATTAAATATTTGGGATAATTTTGGATTTAGATGAAAGAAATTTGTATGAAAATTTTTATATGAATTGGATTTGGATGCAACATTTTTAAATAACATTGCATTTGGAAAAGATTTTTGGAAAATTGGATGTGGTTGAGCTTTTCATTTTTTTTCTTTTTTTTTTTTGAATTTAACAAACAAGGACTAGTTGAATGGTCAAAGTACTCCTAACAAAACAATGGCATTCAAAAGGGCCTACTTACCCTTAATTGGGTGTGAGATTTGATAATAGAAGCACTATTGGTTTTAAAGATATATGCCTTAGAAATATTTGATACTAACCGAAAATTCATTTTAGAAAATATTTGAGTAAGAGAAAACTGCTCCTTTTAACGACTTGTTGAAAAAAAAGTATTACACTTTCTTGATTTGAAATTTGAACCAAACTTCTTGTGCTCTATCTTGTTTTCCCCAAATTTAGAACGTATCTTTTGTGTTTGCCTCTTTTACCCTTGGTTTAGTGCTTCCAGGTCCAACTTCCTTTTTTCGCCTCTGGGGTGTCTGTACTTGATGCTGTCATTGTTAGCGAATAAAGGTCTATCTAAAGTCATCTTGCTAATCTCTCAAACATTGAGGAGGTCTTATTAGATGTGACAAAACGTGGCTCAGGACAAGGTTCAGAACTGAAAGATAGGCGGGTCAAATATTTTTTTGACATGGGTTTTAGATGCTTAAATTGACAAATAGGGCATGTAGCACATTTTTGGATTCTCTTTTTTTTTTTCTTCACTTTGGATGAAGAATGCTTTCCATGTCATTCAATGCCATGAGCCATACCACTTTCTTGATACTGGAGGACTTTACATTGGGATGACTAATGAGGCGAGGGAAAATGAAATCAGATAATTGATATTTATCCTTATTAGCTTTGTTTCCATGTCATTCAATGCCATGAGCCATACCACTTTCTTGATACTGGAGGACCTTATCGCATTTTGTTGCCATAGTTTTTCCTTTTGACTTTATTTCCTTTTTCAACTTGTTAAAGGGTATTCAAACATTTGACATTTATCTCTTTAGACCAATTTTAATCAAAGAATAGATTCAAAGTGTTGGTTGGTGGATCAAAGACAATATAATATGACCGATAGATGGCCTCCCATCATTTCTTACTTGTATGCATGACTCATGAAATGAAATACACGTTAAGCTTGTCCCCAATTGACCGCTCAAGGGAGAATTATTACTTTTGAAAATGTCGGGGCCCTTTAGTAAGTTTGTTTGTTGTTCGTTTTATTTTTTATTAACTCTCTTTTCTATGAATTTTCTTTCTTTCTTTCTTTTTACCCTTTGATTTTTTTTTATTCATGCATCCTTGGAAGCTTGTGATTTTGTCAAAGAAAGGTTTTGCAAAAGACTCAAACAGATTGACTATTGTCTAAGTGAATGATAAGGGACCAAGGGGATTAATTGGCAAATGACAACCACTAGTCCTTTCTTTGATCAATCAATAATTAATGCAAGTTTTGATGCCTTTAAGTTATGCTGACTTAGGAATAGTTGTTGCAAGTCGACTCAATTTCCCTTATGCCTCCAGTTCCTGTGTTGTATGGGGTTTGTCCCTTTTTCAAATATTTCCTTATTTGAATTTACTCTTGACAACCAATTTTTCATAAGAACATATTGATGGGACTTGTTGCTAATTTTGGATCATCAAATCTAGACATATTGGAAGGACAAATTGAACATAGTTGAATTTGTTGTTTTGTCAGGGATAAGCATTGGGACACAAATAGATTAACAAAAGACACAAAACAAATTTTCATTAAGTAAAATAATAGGAAAAACTAAGTACACTAAAATTTAAGGCACAAAGAAACAACATTTAATGCAAATGTACTTTAGGTATCAACATGCCCACAATTTCGAACTCAGGGTTGAATTGGCCGTCATCAATAAGGCATTAGATAGCATATTTCAATTGCCATCATTCATTAATCTTACATCCTAGTCATTAATGGTAAGTACATTAAGTCTTCTAGTTGAAATTCTTTTGATATATAAGAGGTTTCCAAAACAACAAATGAAGATATCTTTTCTAAACCAAGATGGGCAAAAGTTGGGAAGGTGGGCAAGGTTTCGGGCTGAATTTCTTCACTTATTTCTTGTATGGTGTAGGATTTGAGACAAAGGATGGTGTAAAAACTAGTGGTATTGCTCCTATGTGAGCAATTAACCAATCAACTTTGGAGGTTAGTAAATTCACTATTTTTTGAAGTTTTTTATCTCTTGTTGGATTTTGAATTGATCTCTTATAGGTGCGCTCATCTTTCTTGTTGTGAGCATTAGACTTTAGATGGGATGCAAACATGTATGGAATGAATGTTAGTGAAGTTGTGCATACTATGTGTGCATGTAATACAGAGATGGTGTAAATAATGCCTAGACTATAAAGGCTGGTACCTAGAGGGTGTTAGGATAGAAAGCCTAGGTTTTTTTAGAAGATGATGCTAAAATGTGTTTATTTGAAAGTCTTAAGGTTTTATTTTTATTTGATTATCCAAGTTGCAACCAAGTACCATTGCCCAGGCTGTCTATGTACCCCTTGTGAGGGATCAAACGAATTGTAGTTCTTAAAAAAAATTACAAATTTGGTTACATATTTTAGTGATGTTTTAAAGGATATTGTTCGACATCAATGAGATCTTGGATGTTGACTTTGAGAACTGTGTAGTTGTTCGTTGAGTGGCCTAGTCTTTAGTGATAAGCACAATACTCGTCTAACTTGATGCTCTTCGATAGAGGACTAAGAATTGGTTTTGGTGATGAAAGTGTTAGATATCCATTCTCGATCAGTTGAGGAATGAATTGAGACTACGGAGGGAAGGGAGTGAATTGCCTCTTGACTCTTTTTTGAAAGGACCAATTAAAGGTCAACGTTTTTGTATTGAAGAGGAAGATTGGTGTACGGTGGCAACTATAATAGGTTCTTTGATCTCAACTAGTAGATTTGTAGATACTATGTGGATTTTCTCATGCTTAATTCCCCATTCAATGTGTTTAACAACCTCTTGCAATTGATGAAAGTCTTAGAAAACCCATCCTATCATTAATGAATAAAAAAGTTCTCTGAATGACTTGATGAAAACCTTAAGCGCATCATCCTCTAGCAAGGATTCCTTTACTTTGATAGACATGATCTTCCATCGTTTTGAATACATGGAGAAGTCTTCATTTGGTTCTTGAGTAATGTGCTATAGATCACCCCATGTTGGCGAAGGGTGAAAGTCTTCATCTGAGTGTCTAGGTTGAATTGTGTATACCAATCCAAAGCGACTCCTTTTAGTCTCTTGGAAAATAGCTAGGATAATAATCTTTCATTAGATACAAGTCGAAACATGTTCGTACAATAAAGGATGATGTGAGCTTTGGAAAAACTAGATCCATCGTACTTGTGAAATTTTGGGATTTTAACCTTCTCAGGAAGGTTAAGGTTGGGGTGAGGGCATAAAGCATTAAACTCAATTATCTCTTCTGGTTGGAATGCTCATATTCTCTTAACAATTTGTTTGGTTGCTACGACGGGGATGAGAAAAGAAGAATATTCTCTTTAGTTTCCTCCTTTTTCGCATTTGATTTGGGACAAACAGTGAGACACGATGAGAAATGGATTCATAAAAATAGGGATGCGGGTCTCACCAAATAGGTGCGACCCACTGAGAAACGAAAACAATGAGAACCAAGAGGGAAAATTTTATCGAAGGCGGTAGTTCCTCACCTTCTTAACCGAGCCTCAGACACCTCAACGGTCACAACTTTATCGTCTTCATCATCATTTTCGACAAAGGTAGTTTCCTCCTTTTTCATTACTCGCGAAGGTTATACCATTTTATGCATTCATTTTCTCCATTGGATGAATTTAGTGATGTAGATCTAACATGTTTGTGTTTTTCAGATCTGATCTCAGATCTCGTCATAATAGAGGTAGATAAGAGAAAAATAGAAGGCATGACCACTAAAGGCGACACTCATCATTGATTATTCCTCTTCTCTCTTCTTTTCCTCTCCTTCGCCATTATTGCCCAATCGTTTGATGATTGTGTGTATATGGTGTACGTTAGAACGTGATCAATCATGTTTTTCAAATCTACAACCCCTTGTGCTAGATCTACTAAATTACAGTAGTGTTTTTTGTTTTTTAGACTCTTCAAAGCACTATCCGATATTCCCTTTATCTTGCTTCTTATTTTTATAGATCTGATAAACCCCTATGCAGATCCATTTTTTTTAATCAGTTTTCAACAAATCTGTAATTTTTATAATTTGTAATTAAATAAAAAAGTATATTTTTTTTGTAATTTTTAATCTATAATTTTTCTCAACAACCAAACACTAGGAAGCATATTTGGTAGGATAACCGGTCTCAACAACCAAACACAGGGTGATAGGAACGAGAAAATAAATTTTATCTTCTCACCGCATCCCTTCTCATCACATCTTTTTCTCAACAACCAAACGAACCAAAATGTCTTCCTTCATCTTAGCCAACTCTTCTTGGTAGAGCACAATCGACAACTCTTACTTAGTGGAAGATTGATGAGAGACTTGCTTCATTACGATCTTGGAAAAGTTCTTTTGGGTTAAGAGTAGTTTGGAACTATCATTACATTAAGTATATTTGATTTGGTGTTGTGCTGTTTTGTTTGACTCTATTGGAGCTAGGCTAATCTAGATGTTTTAAAATTGGTTGCCTCAAGGGTCTATGTTATTGGTTCTACAAGGGTATCAATCTAGGTTGTAGGCAGTGGAAATAAACTAGTGTGGACTAAGGACTGGATCTAGTGATATAATGACATGCGATATTCTCAAATAAATGATGGAGTGCAAGCAAAAACAACAAAAAACAACGATAAAATCAGCCAAGAGGTGTAAATTAGTCGTGGCAGGCCCTGCACAATGGTCCGGGTCATGCTGGGCCTAGGGTTCCAAGTCCATGGGCCAGTGTCGCCCATAGACCACATGTCGGCACGACCCATCATGTGTTGTTACGGCACGACACGACCCGCCCGATTAACTAGCCATTGGGGGTTTTTTATAAAAATACCCCTAATAGCTATAAATAGCTATACAGGGGGTATTTATGTATTTTGGTTTTGGGGAGAAAGAATGACACATATGCCCCCATTAGCTATATAACAACTAGTTTTGGAGGGGCATTTTGGGTAAAGTGATAAAAATAACTTTATAATGACCAAAATAGCCCTCCCAACAACTAAAAACAACTAATTTTTAGGGTATTTTGGGAATTGAATTATTTTCAACTCCTATAAATAGCCCTAGCATCCACCATTCTCATCACACCAATTCAACAATTCTCTTAATCTCTTCTCTAACTCTCATACTCTCTCAAGTCTCAATCTCTCATATATTCTTTAATTCTCCAATTCTCAACTTTATTGAAGTTTCAATAAGAAAAGACTTGTCAACAGCCAAGTATCTCAAGTTAGCAATTTGGGAGGCTTGGACTCTTGGAATTGAAAGGCTTCAACCATTGAAATCAAGTTGGGACTCTAAACTAACAATACAGATAAGTGCAATTAAATTAATTTTTATTTTTTTTAGAATTAAAAAAAATGGTCGGCTCCTCCCGAAACCAACTCCCCAACATGTTCAGTGTCGACGATATTCAGTTACAACATGATAGTATTAGCATCGATATAGATGCTATTGATATTGACGGAACTTCCACCCTTAATACTGATACTAGGGGAAAGAAAAAGAAGTTCACTAAGTTGATTACCCTGGTTTGGAAAATATTTAAAGTGAGGAGGTTCAAGGGAAGGGAAAAAGAGTTGCTTGCCAAAAAATGCAGGAAAAACATAGCTATTATAGCAAGGGTGGTACTGGCCATTTGGACAAACATTTGCTTACTCATGAGAAAGAAGAAGAAGAAGAAGAAGAAGGAGAAGAAGAAGAAGGGAGAAAAAAAAAACACAAATACAAATTGAGCGAGGGGTGTCGGTACTTTTAAATATTCTCAAGAAAAAATGATGCAAGAATTAGCAAAATACATTGTACATGTTGAACAACCATTTTTATTAGCTAAAGATACCAAACTTCAAAAATGGTTACGTAATTCTGTAAACCCACATTTTAACAAAGTTTCTAGAAATATTGTTAGATCATATGCTTTAAAAAATTTTATTCATTTAAACAAAATTTAATTTATATGTTATCAAATCTTAATTCTAAATTTAACATAAGTTATATTTGTGTTACCGGTTATTTTATTGATGAAAAATAAAAGAATTTTAAGTTTACTAGGCTTCAATGGCCACATATTGTCCCAACTATTGCTGCAAGTATTTAACATACTTCACATGCTTATGGAATTGACAATAAATTATTTTCTATTAGTTTTGATAATGCTAGTAATAATGATTTATCAATAAGTATTTTAAAATCTCAATCAAAACCATGTTTAAATGGCACATTATTTCATATTAGATGTGCATGTCACATCTTAAATTTATGTATTCAAGATGCTTTAAATATTTTTTCTACTCATATTTATGAAATTAGAAGTTGCATTATATATATTAAAAGTTCCGGAGCAAAAAAACAAGAATTTAAATATTTATGTCAAAATTATGGTCTAAAATATAAACATTTTATATTAGATGTTAAACATAGATGGAATTATACCTATGCTATATTAGAATTCAAAAAATGCATACTAATATTATATTTGAGGAAGACTAAGAAATGGTAATTTGTATATGAGGTTTTTTAAAACATTTTTATGATGCAACTAATGAATTATCGGGTATTTAATATCCAACTAGTTGTAATTTAGATTGTCAATTAATGATATTAGTGATTATTTTGCAAAATATAGAAAGAATTCACAATTTAAAATTATTATTGGAATAATAGAAAATAAATTAAAAAAATATTGGGAGAATATTTCTCCTCATTGCTTAGCTACAATATTAGATTATAGGATTAGGAACGATGATTTAAATATTTTACATAAAACATATTGTGAAAATATGAATATTGAAATTGGAAATAAAAAAGAAGAAATTAAAAGTTTATTATTTGAAATGTATAATTTATATAAATCTGAAGTAACATGGAATAATAAAAATTCTACAACTTGTACAACTACATCTTCCACTTCTAAACTTGAGTCCAATAGTGGAAGATAAAAACTTTTTTATTTAATACATAAGAGGCAGAAATCCACTACCTTGACAAAAAGTTCATTTACTAAACTTAATTTTTATTTACAAGCAATTTTTTTTTTTTTTTACTTTAGATGGTTCTTCCTTAACTTCAGAGGGAACAAATAATTTTGATATTTTATCCCGGTGGAGTGAACATGTAAAAATTTATCTAGTTCTCGCCACCATGGTACGTGACCTATTAACCCCTCCAATGTCTATAATTCCACCGAAGTATTGCTTTAGTGCAGGTACTAGAGTGTTGGGCAACAAGAGAAGCTATATGAATGTTGAAAGTCTAGAGATGCACATTTGCTTTAAAGATTGGATGGATGTTGAAGATGGATTACAAGACAAAGGGGGCATGACACTACAACTAATGTTTCACCTGAAGTAAATGATCAAAGTCAAGAACAATAAGAGAAAATGATGAAGTCAATATTTTTTGTATACTCAATAGTTGCATAGCATTTTTTCAAATTATTGTAAATTTTGTTTTAATTTTATTTAATTTATTTGATATTTCAATAACATAATTTTTTATTTTCAATTTATAACTATATTGTATTTTTTATATTTTATTAATATATTCCATTTTTCAATTTTCATATTTCATTCATCCAACCATTGTATGCTTTGTATCATTCAAATTTAAATGAAATAAAATTCCTATTTTTCTTTTAACTTTTTATTCACTTTGAGTCTTTATCTCTCTGATTTCTTATTTGGTTAAATATTTTTTCATTTCTTTGTTAGATTTCTCATTTTTTTTTTAAATAGTTCCCAAAGGAAAGTTAAATATTTTAGTTTTACTTGGCAAAGAAATAAAAAAATAAAAAATGTAAAAAAACAGTATAGCCTAGTTCGGCCCACGCCCAAGGCCTAACCTGTGGCCCAGCTCAGCATGGCCCAAACCTATGGCACGATCTGTAGCCTGTCGGCTCAGGCCCGCGGCACGACACAACACGACATGGGTCAACACGAGCTTGGGCCATGGGCTATGCTAGGTTGACCCCCCAAATTATCCCTAGGGAGGGCGGCACGACGCAAGATGGCCCGCAGGCTGGCCTACCCTTAATATGCACCTAGAGTTATCAAGGCTACTATGACTTTGCTAACTAGATCTTGGATCCTAAGATAAAATGGGTCGTGGTTAAACATGACTTGGCAATGGTATAGGGTGTTATGGATGAGGTTAAGATAATAGACTTAGTGTGATGTGTTAGAATTGATGGGATTCTGGAGGTGTCGATTTTATGGTGGGTGCAACTATTGGTGGGAAGGGTCCTATGGTAAGCTATGTAGGTGATTAGATAGGATAGTTTCCTTATAGTGGGTCAAGGGAACCTACCAATGATGTGTAGGGAGATACGTAAAATTAGACTAGGTTATGCAAAGGGAATGTCTTATACTAATGGACCTCTTGAAAATTGGACAAAACATTTAGAAAGTGAGAAACAAGGTTGAACTTGAAGTTGGAAAACAAATATATTGTTCAAATAAACTTTGAAAAATCTTTTCAAGTTTGAGCAAACTTAATTAACTTTGTTGATTTTGATAAGATTGAAAGATTATTCATAGATTTTGATAAAGTTTATGGAAGATTGTTGCAAATGACTATACATAACTTATACTTTGGTTGAAAATTTTATTTGACTTCATTTGATGAGTTTTTTTCCTTTTTGTATTTTGATTGATTTGATAGATTTCCCGATTGGACCATTCTAGAAAATTATGGGTAAGGTATTAGGATTTGATGCAATTTAGTATCTTTGTTCACTTCATTTTTATTATTAATTTTGGGATTTAAACAACTTGTGGTGTAGTTTGGATCAAGCTTGATTTATAAAAGAATTTTAGTTCTAGAAAAGACTTTTGTGTTTTAGAAAAAAATTAAGACTAGAAGGGAATGTCTTAATATCGCTTGAAGTTGATTAATCCCAACACCATGTCTATTTGTTAGAGCACCCTTAGATAGATGAAACAACAACCTTTTGATGTTGCTTCCCAAGAGCAAACTCATTGGGTTAAGCATCTACTCAGCTTTTGAAAGTTTATAAAGAAACATGAGAATGCCTTTTTGATACTAGTTAAGGGTATCAATCCTTACACCATATACGTACCTATTGGATATCCCAGAGTTTTAAAGGCATTTAGGTCCAAGAGGCCTTTTGAAGCTGTTTCTCAAGAGTAAACTCATAGAGTCAAGCATCTATTTGGCCTTAAGGTGAGCATAAGGAGAAACAAAAAAGGTGTAAAAAATGACCTCTTGATGCTATTTCTTAAGAGATGATCTCATAAAGTCAAACATCTACTTAGCCAAGAAAATGAACAAACACCTTAATAGGAAGACATGCATTTTAGATTAGAGTTTCAAATTCTGATAATTGTAGTTTTGATTTTGATCATAATTCCTAGATTTCTTATCCTTAATTTTTTATTATTGCAGTTTGAATCTTCGATGAAATTTTTAGATTTTGATTTGTTTTTTTTATTTAATTGGTTTTTGTTTTTTTTATTTTACATTATTTATGTTATTTGACTTTGATTCAAAATTCTAATATGTTAAAGTTTACTTGGGATCTAGCTTAGATGCGGATAACATTTAAAAAATTGGGCTTTGGTGTTGTCTTCCATGACTTTTAGAGTGTTTTATTGTCTTTTAAAATCTTTGTTTTTTTTTTTTTGTGCTAACAGAGTTTGGGCTTCATTTTTTTTATCCTACTTCTAAAGATGGTAACCACATAGTGCAACACTCATGGTGTCTAGAACTAATTACACTATAGTTCCTCTATCGTACTTTCATCTAAGGCTTCTATGTATGGGTATTGTAGGTGCAATGCATGAAGTTGTTAGGTGGGTTCTAGACTCAAAGGTTCCAACAAGGTCGCTAGCCTTCAAATCTCCTCCCGTAGACAAAATGACTTCTATAGTTGGTGGCTAGTTTGAAGGCTTTGGTGGAGCTTTTAAGGACCAAAGTCTAAAAGTACACACCTACTGTATTTCTTCTAATAAGTAAAATGAGATTCTAATTCTATTTACATAATAAAGTGTGTGTGTGTGTGTAATTGTTAGTGTTCAAACATGCAAGAGAAATGAATATAGAAGCAACAAAGAACAATAGGAGAATGCAGCAACATGTTTAAGTTTGTAAGTAATCGTATAAGTTTACAGGTGGCTACATTTGGGAATCTAAGAGAAGTTATTTTAATACTTACCAAAAGAAGCTAAATATAGAAGGGAAATAGAAATAAGAAACTAAATATAGAAAGAAAATCAAGCAAACAACTACCATTTACAATAACTCTGAGATAAGGATAATCACAATCAATTATATAAAATCAGAGAGATTTGCAAATTTTCCTTTTAAGAGGACACCACAAGAAAGAGGGGGGAAGCCAAGAAAAAATAAAAACAAAAAACAAAATAGGAATAGAGTCCCACTGTGTTGCAATGGAGGGTGCGATGTAGGGTGTGTGATTAAGGGTGTGATGAAGGCATTCTAAAATGAGATGGACATGTCTTAAGGTGCAATGAACAAGTTTTGAGGTGTGATGAGCATGCTTTGAAATGCGATTTTGAACTTTTGGGTTGCGACTAAGATGAAGGGAGGTTTTGGGCTACGTTGAAGTTAAAGGAATGTGTAATTTTGATGTTTTATGCTGTGAGGGAGCTAAAGGAGAGTGTGAATTCAATGTTCGAGGTTACGATGGAGCTAAAGGAAGGTGTGATTTTGACATTTTGGGTTGTGATAGATCTAAAGGAAGGTGCAATCTTGATATTCTATGTTGCGATGGAGCTAAAGGATTGTGTGAGTTTGATGTTATGGGTTGCGATGGAGCTGAACCATGTTGCGATTTGAATTTCTTGGAATGTAATAGGACTGAATCATGTGCGATTTTTTACTTTTAGACTACGACAGACATGAAATGATGTGCAATTTTGAAGAAGATGTATTTTGGGTGAGACCTTGGGTGCGATTTTGGTGAAGATGCAGTCTTAGGTACATTTTCAGGCACAATTTTGGCAAATGTATGGTTTTTGGACGAGACATTTTTTGCAATTTTGATAAAGAGATGGTTAGAAAGGTTCTAAGTGTGATTTTGGATGAGACTGGTTTTGACAAAAGTGGAGGCTTAGGATGCAATTTCAATAGGTGAGGGAGGTCTATCACATTAAGCCTTATTGAAATGTGGTTATGTAGTGGGTTGGATAAATATACTATGATTAGCCTCTCTAAGATGCGATTTCAAATCGCATTCCTGCTCCTTTCTGTTTTCTAAGCCTTAAAACGCACAACAAAAATGCATGAAAAAAAGGTTTAAACAGCACCCGATAAAGGTCCTTTAGTTGTCCCTAATTGAGTCATCAATAGTAAGCCTTGGGAAGCTCATGGCCAACTCAAAGAAATGGAGTTGGTACCCATTTTTAGAGGAAATAGGCTATCATATTCAGATTCAAAATTCAATTTAATTGCTTTGATAGTGATTTTGTTTTTTGCCAGGAAAGGCACCTAATTGAGAGATTATCGGGTCTTAGGTACTGATTTCCCTAAGTCCCTCGCCACTCTACATTTTTTCCTTAACCTGGAGGAAATAGGAACACAAGTTTCCCATGGTTTCAGGACTTCAAGTAACCCAGAACTAAACTGAAAACAGAGATTACAAAACCAAACTTAGAAAAACGGTGGAATGAAAGACTTACCTCTTATGTGCAACCTTGAGAAGAGTTTTCTAGCAGGTAGAAAAAGTTCAAATAAAGCTTGGACAATTTGTTGACTTGGGGAGAATGTTTAAGGTTTTAAATATTTAGTCTAGAAAACAAGGGAAGCAGATTTGAGGTTTGATCTTCAAGGACTTTGGGGTTTTAGGAAAATTGAGGTTTGGGAAAATACTCTTTTTCTCCTCTCTTTCTAGATTTCTCTTCTCCCCTTTGAGCTTGAGTCGGATCAATATTTATAGGGAAAGGAAGGGGAGAGCTCTAAAATTCGTCCAACTAGAGGAATTAGGCTTCAAGAATGCTTTTACAAGAGAATAGGCAAAGAATTTTAAAAGAAAATAGTGCTTAGTTAACCTTTCTTCTTTGATGAAAGATTTTCTCCAATTTGGGGGTGGTTTTTCATGGTTTTTATGCATCTAATGGGAGCTTGGGACATGCTTGACATGGTAGTCTCGTATTTGGGGTTGTTAGTGGTAGAAAATGTAAATTTGATACTTTTAAAAGTAGTTTTGTCTTTTCTTAGTTTTAAGTGGGGGTATTTTTGGGTTTATTATGATCAATTTCATTGGTCCAGGTATTTGAACAGGTCAATAATGGGTCTGACATCAACCATCACACTTTTAAGGTTTCAGATTGGGACAAATGAGGTGGCAATTTGATCTGATGTGTTGAAATGACGTCTTCCTAGTTTAATGGTCAAATAGGCGTCTCATGTTGTAAAATTTGACATGTTTGGTGTTTTGGGTCTCTAAACAAAATGGTGATGTATGATTGGCTAAATATGATTAGGATGATAGAGATTTGTGGCTAATAAGTTCAAATCAAAGAGACTTACTGAAATAAAATTTTTGTTTGATAAATGGCAAATGGGGGAATTTGAGGATGAAATTTGGTGGATAGGCACAAATTAAGGTGATGACTCAACTAGATGGTTCTAATTTGAGAAATAAATGGTTATTCTAGGTTTCTTAATTTTAGTTGTACGGGGCCATTAGAAAGGAAGTTGGCATAATGAATAGTGGATGTGTGACTAATTTATAGTTGCTAAGTCTGTAGGCCATATTTGATTTGACATTGATATTAATCTTGATGTTTTCATTTGCCTCGTGAATTGTGTTAAAAGATGAATTTTTGACTTTGTAAAGTCTCAATTGATCCTGGTTATAATTCCAAGTTTTGGGGTCTAAAAGGAGGGTATGAAGAGGTAAGGTGAAGGGGTTGAGCAAAAATTGGGTGCTGACACTAAGCCAAGCCATATATATATATTTTTATTTTGAAAAAATAATGAAAAAATAGACAAAAAATAAAAAAAGATCTTAAAATTTTATTTTATATGAATTTTGATGTATACAATATTATTTATATATGCAATAATAAAATGAAATAATATAAAAATGAAGATAGAATTATGTATTAATATATTATATAACTATTATAAATATATATATATATATATTATTTATAAAATGTATAAAGGTTGTACTACACTGTATCTTGTTGTACGGCCCATGGACCTGAAACCCCAGGCCCAACATGACGCATGCGATCGTACTATGCTTGGCACATCCCGTAATCTGTCATGTCGAGCCACGGCATGGGGCTATTTACACCTATATCATGTTATCCCAAAAGTTTTTTTTTTTTCCGGTATTTTAACGCAAGTTACTAATTACTGACAAAGTTAAGGTTAAGGAGAATTCCCGATCAGTACCCTTTATTTTGGCTTAAGTGACAATTTGATCCCCCAAACTTTAAAATGCGACAATCCAATACTCAAACTTTCAAAATGTGACAATGCAGTAACTACCTTTAATTAGTCCGTTATTTAGCCGTTAAATGACATTTGGAAAAGTAAAAAATGTCCTTCAAATGACATCTAATTCTCTTTATCAACCATCTAAATATTAAACATTGATAAAAAACCGAATAGTCCCAAATCCTAGCCTCTTCCATTGAAAAAAGTTGGTGACCGTTTAGAAGGATCTAGAATTTTGGACTATTCATTTTATTGTCAATGTTTGAATGGTTGATAAAGAGGATTATATGGCATTCATAGGACATTTTTACTTTTCAAATGTCACTTAATAGTTGATTAATGATAGGTAGTAAATTGTCATATTTTGGAAGTCTAAATACTACATTGTCACATTTTAAAAGTTCAGACTAGTTCGGAAACCAAATTATCATTGGAATCAAAGTACAAGATAGTGATCAAGGTTAATACTAGTACTACCTAGTTAGGGCAGACAAAAGTACAGGGGAATTAAAAAATTTCGCAAATCTTATTAAAAAGTTTTTTCCCACTTTTTAATTTTTTTTAAATTTGTTTAAATTTCACTCATCTTTTCCATCAAATCAAACATAGCCTCGTATTCGTATTTTTCTTTTAAAAAATACGGTGCCTAAGCCGACAAACACTACTCAAGTATTCAACTACCCAAAACATATATATGCTTCACCCGCATAAAGAAAATGATTCGACGGGGACTGGGGTATCTTATTCTTTTAGTTGCATGAAAGGTGGAGCACAACCTAACACCTTATTCACGCTTCACACGTGGCTTGCCAGGCGTCCGGCTGCCCACAAGGCCAAAACACATCTCTGCGTGTGAACATGGCCAGGTCTCAGAATAGCAACTATGACGCGTGGATCAAAACGGCATGGTTCCAATTGAAAATTTGAACCTGATCGGCCCACATTACTTGAGAAAGGTCCAGCACAAATTTATGGCCTTGTGGGGATAGAGCTGGCGCTTCTCGTAGCGACAAACATATTTATCCAATTAGAGGATCTCCCACTCATGAATCATGATTTCACATGCTAAGTCTATATTCACCACACCTGGTGACGTCTTTGAATGTGGCTCCAAAAGGAGTGCTCGTCTTGTCCACTCGTACCTTTACAAAAAAGAAAAATCCTTTTATTCATTTAAAAACCTTTTTCAATTTCAGCCATCCGATTGATTCCACCTCTGCGGCATTTGAGGCCATTACCGACCTCCTCCTTCAATTTAATTTGCTCCCAACCACCACTGCACCGTTGCCATTATCCATACAAATTTGCAACTGTCTTTTTTAACGGGTTAAGTTTCATATTGACCCCGTTGATTTGTTGGTATTTCATCGATAAGTTGGTTAATCAAGGTAATTGCTGATATTTTGGTAGTTATATATCGCTATAATGGGTTTTGATTTTTTTAGAAAACATCAGTTATTAATTAGGTTCATTGATATTAATGTTAATATGTTGATACTTGATTTAGTTGAGAGCTAAATTATGCGCACTTTTTGTGAAGAAGGGGACTGCTGTAATCTCCATGATGCAATGCATGTCTGAGATCACTGGCTCGTCTGATTTAGAGATGGTTTCATGCTTAGAAATAGATTCTACATAAATTGGTAATACTTATCCAGTTGCGTTCGAAACCAGCGGGGTCAAGATCAGCACCGTCACCATGGCATCGTGATTTTAAGGGAGTCGAAGATGATAATCTGCTCGAGGAAGAGGTTGCAATTGAATCTAGGCTAGGTCAACGGAGTCAAGCCGCCTCTTCACGCCAATTTGATATCTTCCTAGGTCGGCCTGCCGAGGTGGAACCGAGGAAGTCGAAACAGGTGTAAAAGTGCTCTCAAAGTTTATTTACGTGGTTTTGAGATGCCATTTGACAATTTTGTGGTGCCACGTATCATGATTATACTGATCTGAATTTATCTGAATAATTTTTGTTTGGAAAACACTTGCCCAAATAAATTAAAACAAAATGCTTACGTTTAATTGTAGTGCAAATAAATTTGCATGGGAGCAAATCTATGAAATACAAATGGTTTGATTGTAAAATTTGATTTTGTTTTTGTTTTAAATTTTACTTTATTTTATTTGATCACGGTAAAGCGGAATTATAAAATTAAATTAGAATTAGAATTAATTTCTTTTACACATGCATTTTGGTGTGGTGCAAACAAAATTGCATGCAACCAAACACAGCCCAAAGGATACTTTTGTTCCGAATCAGCCTTCAGCGTGGCAGAAAAGTATCGTCGTCGTGGGTATAAAATGGAATATTTTTAAGTCCTTTATCTTCTCTACGCGTACGACCAATATTCGTCGAAATCGGGTCTAGGTCCGGGCTCAAGACTTCCACTCCAGTTTAACCAACACGGGTAATGTATTATATGTTAACAACTTAACACCCAAGAATGGAATGGGTTCGGGTCGTAAATGCCTTGACCGAAGTATTGTATTAATAGTTTTAGTACGAGAGAGAAGCTTCATCACACGGGTTGTTTGGGAATCCACGGACAAGCTTTCAATACTTACAGAGTAGATGGATCGTACATGCCAGACCAACGTGAGAGAGAGTGCAATTTTAACGTCTTCAACGTTAACGACGACTACAATCGGTTAAATTCTTCCGGTTTAACTTTTCCACTGTTTGATTGGAAGCCCTGATTTGTTTTAAATCAGGCATCACGTTTGATTTCATCCAATGGTTGAGATTATACGACGATTCTGAAAGTTTTCTGAAAGGGGAAGAGAGAGCTTTTGTGAAAGGTGAAAAGAATAGTGCGGGAACAGACAGTCGTACCGTAACACATATTTCAGAGAGACAGAGCTCTCTCTCTCTCTCTCTCTCTCTCTCTATCCCTATCCAGTCTCTCTGGCTCTCTGCGCACACTCGTCGCCATATTGCTTTGGGACCCGCAACAACAGTTTAACATCCAATAGAATTAAGAAACGTGGTGGAATGTCATGTCAACAAGATAGATGGCGGTGTTTATGTGAAAAACTATAAATACGGGCGGCGTTGGATTACAGGAACCATTACTGTTTCAGAGCGTGTGAGAACGTGCGACCCTGAAAAGCTGCTTCTTCTGTCTGTCTCTCTCTCTCTCTCCGTCACTGTTCCCTAAAGTGAACATTCTCTCTCTCCTCTCTCTCTCCCCTTCCCTCGCGTCCACTCAGTCTTCCAGTTATGGAAAAGAGAGAAAGGTCCGGTCTCTTTCATCTCAAGCCATAAGGGAACCATGGAGAGGTCAATCTAGGTTTTTTCCTTGCTCTCTTTCAAGCTTGCTGTTGCTGTAATGGCAGTTCTCTCTGATGCGTCAATAGTTAGCTTCCGTTCGTCCTAGAGAGCTCGGTTAGTTCAGAAGGCTTCAGATCGTCTTATACGCTGCAGAAAAGATTTTGTGATTTTCGAACTCGAGTGCTTTTTTGCTAATCGTGCTATTTCCCAAATCTCGCTTCTCGACGGAGTTTCAGTTCATCTAGCTCACCAGAAGTATTATTTGGATGATATTAAGTTTGAGGATTTCAGTATAACTGCCGACTGCCGTATTTTCTTTTTATTGCTCCGAAGGTTCGAAACGGTTTGATTATGTAATAATCTGCGAGCATTAATAATCTACTAGGATAACCGACATCTTAATTCCTTGGAGAAAAAGAATCAAGAGATGAGTTACAGTCAGTTGATGGCTCCAAGTTCGTGTCGTCGCTTGTGTTAGTTATTCGGATTTTTAGATCAGGACCTTTTGCTTCTTCGGAATCTCGTAGAAATGAACTAATTCTGCACTCTACTCTATCTCGCTTTATGGTTTCATGGAAAATTTGTACGGTATCAATCCAACGATTTCGTGCTCAGATGAGATTGCGGGAGTCGGAAACGTCGCTCTGCCGTCGAGGTTTCACCGTCGGCTCGATAATCTACTTCAATTCGAACCGGGCGAGGCGGTGATCTGTGGATCGGAGATGTCCGATCTGATTAAAGCTCAGATAGCTAATCATCCTCGTTATCCTAACTTAGTTTCTGCTTACATAGAATGTCGAAAAGTAACTGGTCCTCTCATGAACTCGTTTGTTCTCCATTTGAATTTCTCGACGAGATTTTAAGTACTTGTCCTATTTTGACAGGTCGGAGCTTCACCAAAATTGGCTTCGCTTCTCGAAGAAATCGGTCGCGAAAGTTATCCGAGTGGTGCCTGTAGTACTGAGATCGGAATCGATCCCGAACTCGACGAGTTCATGGTAACCGTGGCGGAAGAAAATTCCTTTTCAACCCTTAACGTTCTTTCAGCGATTTAGTTGCATTAAATGTAATGATCATGAATTTTGAGGGATGTTTTACTGACGTTGCAGGAATCTTATTGCGAGGTTCTTCATAAATATAAAGAAGAGCTGTCGAAGCCTTTTCATGAAGCGACAACGTTCTTGAGCAATATCGAGACGCAACTCAGTAATCTCTGTAATATAACGTCGACAGCGACGGCGACGACGACCTCCGGGAATTCTCACTCAGGTAAACGTTTCACAATGCGTATGTTATCGTGTTGAAGCATAACTTGCGCCGATTGGGTTGGTTGCTTGCTTAACTGGAGCATAGGCTTAGATTACTCTTTATACATATACATACGTGGAAGTATACAAGTGGTGCAGCATGTATACTGAGAGCTAGTAATAAGTATACAATACCAGTATTTGCAGCTATGCGCATGTTAAAATGTCGCAGGATGGAAATGATTTTTCTCGTTTTTCCCGCAGAAAATAGTGATGCCTCTTAAAAGACGCAGTGTGTACTGTACGCTTACCCATCAACACTGTGGAGTGTGGAATGGTAAGCCACACGCAGAGATGTTCTTTTAGTGCTTGGTCTCTTCAAATACTTCTCTGCTTCTGTAGCGGGAAGCTTAGACTGGCTTGTAAACCTAATTCCTCATTTTTCCTTGTTATTCTTTTCTTTTTGTTCCAAATTTTCAAAATTGGAATTGCTTAACTGCATGTTTGAAAGGACAATCACCTGATATTAAAGTTCAAGTCCCAAATATTAATCCAGTTTTGGAGTAGCGGCTACCAGAGCAAGAGCTATAACCTCTATGTTTATATATCCGCCTTTCTTTACCTGAAGCTAGTGTGTAAAAGTGTTGGTATCATGTGGGCAAGTAGGAGAAAGAGGGTTAATATGTAACTAGGTATACGCAATTTTCTCCAGGGAAAATGTGGAGTTTAGCTTTCAAATCATCTTGTTGCAGTTCCCATGTCTCGGCCTGTTGTTGTAATCCCCGGTTTATTGGAAATATTTCCTCTGCCACGAGGCTTAACTCTTTCTTTTCTTTCCGTTTCTTTGTTTTTGTTTTGTAAGATGTAAACCCGGAAATTATGAAAAGAAATGTCTAACTTCATGAATCATGTCCGAACAAGCTTGTCTTACCACTTTACCAGTACTAAGGTAGAAAATGAATCATAAATTCCAGTCTCATACTCTTAATGTCCAATTTTAAATCCTCAAAATTTTCCTTTAAGAGCTCATTGATGCTAAGTGTTGATCTCCCTCCCTCTCTCTCTAAAAATTTCGTTTAACACAGTACCGAGGAGATTAGGACTGTATTTGCTTTGTGAATATATTATTTTATGGGATTATTGTCCTTGGCTTGGACAAGTTTGGTACGATCATTTGTGGTTCGGTTAGGAATAAAAACATTTTCTTGTGTCGCAGCTGCAGGATCAGAATTTTCTATTGCACTGAAACCCTTGATCTAACTCTTCATTAGCTGAAGAGAAGATAAGTTTAAGGGTTTCATTTTGAGAGGTGAGAGGTAAATATTGGGTCCATGGTGAATGCCATATTTAATGATCATGACTGCTTCTGTTTGTGTCTTCAATGTGCTAACCTTCGATTCTAAAGTTTTGTATGACATACACGCAGGACACATGCATGCCCGTGCATATGCACACACACTCACACACACACGCACAGCTAATGAAATGGAGAAGTAGCTCAAGTTTGCAGTGGAATACATCGATGATTGCTTCAGTTACAATATGTCAATGTATGTGTTAATGAACATACATTGACATATGTGCTAATGAATTCATTAAAAAATGTATGTGTTCATGACATACTTTGTTTCTTTTTTTTTTTTGTTTTTAGGTCATTAGGTTGCATAAACTAGATATTTTTGTAAATTATTTTTGCTCATTTTGGTCAACACTTTGCACTTGTCATCAAACTTTTCACGGCTTTTCAATGATGCACCGAGTTGATGGCAAAGAAACTATTGGCTTGTACACATGTATGAGATTTCACTAGGATGGATATGTCCTATTATTTTTATTCTTGCTTTTTTCAGTTTGTTAATTATTTATGTAATTAGGTATAACTTATAGCTGTATACCAATTTCAGGTTGACATACCAGACACCCGGATACACTTTGAAGCCAAAGAAAAACCCTTTTTATGAGCACATGCGTAGAAGATAGTTGCATTAAAACTATGAAAAACAAAAGGGGCAGCTATTATTCCTGAAACGAATTTAAAAGTGGCTTCTTTGTGATGTGCATGAAATTTGTAATAATGTTTATATTAGCATGATTGGAAGTTAATATGTGAAACAACGGCTTTGGCTTTTGTTATTAAGCTTGTGAAACCTCTTGTCATTGAATCTATGTGATCCTGGGTGATGTGTATGAGCTTAGGGAATCCTGGAGTTAAGAATTTGATTCAATGTGGTTAAGGATGACACACACACCTTATGGAATCCTGGAATTAAGACTTTAGCATTGAGGGATTTTAGGAACAGAGTTGTTCTATAGGTTTTGTCCTATTTTGGGACTACAGAGTAAAATACGGTTATAACATTAATTGTCATTCCAATAGTGACCTCACAATATGTCAACGTATTGAAATCCTTTTTATATATCATGACTGGAGTTTGTTCTGCGTGTTCACTTTTGAGTTGACATACCATTTCCACAATAATTGGTCTTTGGAATAATTTGTTTTCTGATGAGAGTAGATTTCATTTGTAATGGTTACTAAAAATTCAACATATATCTTGGACAGTTTCTATATATGGTTTTGGGAAGAGCTGACCTGACTGGAGAGAGAAAATCAACTCTTCTTTCAGATTTCTATTTAAATGTTGAAATTTGAAAACAAATATTAAATGGAGATTACAATTATGCCCCTGTTTTAAGTAGGAAAGTTGGCATTTCCTAATTTGTCCTATGTAAGTAACCAAAAATACGAAAATGTCATTGGGAGTGAATAAAAAAGTTCATAAATACTACTGCCTGACCATATCTGATTAAATTTTGTTGCATTATTTTAACTCCTAAATATAGACATAATGATCTTTCTTTTTCATTGTGGAGGGAATTATTACCTTAAGTGTCACTATCTCTATATTTTTCAAATAACTTGAGAATATTAAGGCCATCTTTTTCTTCTATATCGGCTTATATTCTGAGATTAGGTGGTACCTTTTTTTTTCTGGTTTTAATTTGGAAAGTGGTGCTAGTTATTTTATTCAATTTAAAAATGGTGGCTTCTTTAGTGGTTCAGAATTGATAGATTTTTTTCTATGAATTATTTGATTCTCGCATTTATGTTTTATTAGATGTATTTTAGTCTTTGAAAACTGTATTACAGAATGAACTGCAAAGGCTTTGTCAATGGTTTGTTTGTAGGGCTATCTATGGAAATGAAAGTCCAAACCCAATTCAACATTCCATCTGATTAACATCTGAGTCTGATTAGATATTATCATTTTATATGTATGTAATATAATTATTTAGATATATAGACTTTATATGCAATTATATATAGTTTATAACTAATACATTAAATATTTTATATTTATATATGTATAAGTTAAAATCTAAGTATTTTTTTAAAACACTATAATTTTTCCCTTCATTTTAGGCACAGTAACCCAGATTTGGTTAAATCTGAATCTAATTCTAGTCTGACAATGGATTTTAGATTGGATTCGGGCTTAATGTTTTTTTAATTGGATTGGATGCAGATGTAGCTGGATACATTCTGAATCCGACCTGATTACAGCCCTATTATTGTGTTTAACTATGATTTCAGCTTGGTTTCATAATTTCAATAATAAAAGGAATTGATATACATAGAGAATTAGGCGAACAGTAATAAATAATATGTGGAGATTACTATTTTGTTTTTCTAAACTTAATTGCAAACTATGGCATAAAGTGATAAGATATTAATTAAATGGTAATCTGTCTTCTGAGACTTTGGCTGGTTAAAAAAAATTCAATGGTTTAACCATGGTTTTATATTTTTTCTAAAGTATTTGGTTTGAAGGTAGGGTTAATGGTTTTCCACATTACCTTTGAGAACTAGAAGGATTAGTGGTTTGTGATTCACCCCTTCGGCATGGTTTGTTTTTAAAACATCAGATAGTGCATGCTGCTTGTCATTTAAGGATGACAGTAATTTTAGATTTGATGATCCATGCTTTCTATTTTTTGTATTATTTAAGTTATCATGCCATGTGTGGGCTGACATGATGGTGGTTGTGGCAATGTTCTATCTTTTTTCTATAATCTTTTAATTTAATGCTGTTATTTAATTAGTAAAATGTAATTTTTTGATGTGAACTTGAAAGGTAATGGCATGACAAATTTTCATATCAATTCTAATTGAATCCTATTGTTTGTTATTAGGGTTTTACTTGTCTTTTCTAATGTGTTTCCTTTATTTCGTATACTGCCTTTGCATTCAATGAGATCATGAGGTCACAATCAGGCTACATGGTTATTAAACTTTTTTTTTTGTGTAATAATATTTAGTAACAATGGAAAATGCATTATACACAAAAATATTTGTTATAACAGTGGAAAAAATTAGCTCCAACCAGACTGCCTGTCCTGATTAGAGCTTCTTTGTCCTTGTATAAATGTGCCATTGTTGACATTACTGCATGATCTGATTGGATATTTGTCCTTGCAATCCTTTCTGTATTAACCCGGTGCCCGGTACCTATCTTATATGACTAAGCATGCTTATATTGTTGTATGTATGTTGTGCCTTGTGGACTTGTTTTCATTCCTCTCTCTCTCTCACACACACACGCACGCATTATGAGCTATATCAAGGAATGTGGTCATATGGATTTGTTTTCATGGTATAGGTGGCCTTAACACCTGACTGGCTGACATGTATCCGAAGTCAGCAATCTGTCTGTGCAATGCTAGACCTGGATCTTTCTCATTTTATAAATTGTGCCTCACAGGATGAAACTTGATGCTGACATGGTGTTTGTTGTTTCCCACCAACATATATTTTTAGTCTATATTCCAATAGACCTGTTCATGGGGTGGGCTGGGGCAGTTTCAATCTGGGCTTTGCCACTTTATTAATGGAAATTGTTTGGGTCCGGCCCGACCTTTGGACCTAGATCTTGAGCTTGAGCCCGGGCCTAAACTGACCGGGTTAGACAAAAAGTTCTACCTTTGGTGTAATTTAATAAACTATTATTTTAGTTTGGTAATAATTTAATAAACTAAAAGTTTGTCCATGCCCAATAAAGAATGGGCTGGGCTGGGCCTGCCTATCAGGTTACCTGTCCTATGAAGAGGTTTTTATTCCAATTGGTTTAACTGAATACAGGAGATGTGGTGCATGGATTTAATATGTCAAAGTACTAGTGAACATGGAGACCTACATTTAAGAATTGATAATAGTTGATGAGATCTTGATGAAGGTCCTTTATTTTCTGTTTGATTGTCCAAGAGATAAATTCACAGTGACTTTTAACCATGCAAGTTAGACTGTTAGATACATGGGGTCGTGAATATCTGTCACTAGAAACAGATTGTTGGTTGTTTTGCCATTGGATGCTATCAAGTTCGAATAAATGCATTGTTATCTGATGCAAAATATATATATATATATATATATATATATATATATATATATATATATATATATATATATATATATATATATATATATATATATACAGACGTCATGCAGAAAAATGTGCCGTGCCAATTGAAAATGGCCATCTTAAACTTGGTGGTTTTGTCCTTGTGCATCAAGGTAAAACAATTGCGCTCTCCCAACGAAAGTCACTGGAAGTTGATTTCAAGAATTATGCTTTTCAAGGTATAATCTGTTAATCTTTCTGCACCAAATATGTTAGGTAAAAAAAATAATAATCCAGTGAAAAAGCAAGGAGCTTCAAACCGATATTGCCCTCAAGAATCCCAAGAAAAAATCTGTACCCTAGATGGGAAGCACCCTCTACATCTCATGCAAACTATTAACAAGATCTCTAGAGTAGGAGCCAAGAATGAGATCATCAAAGGCCAAAAACTTTTTCCTTTACTTTTTTTCCGTCTTTGACAAGCTATTCAACTCCATTGCGACCTCGGTGACAAGGGTTTAAATTTTGCAAACAACCTCTCTTTATGTGCAGGGTTGAGGCTCCATACATCTGTCCCTCTGCAGTCCCCAGACCCCGCATTGATGGGAGTTTCATTCCCTGGGCTGCCCTTTTTTGATGCTTTTGTCTGGACAACAAATAATACAGCCCTTCATTTGAAACTAATGGCTAGTAGTTTTATGCATTCTGTCTCCTGTTTGGCTGATTGATGCTTCTCCTGGAATAGGTTTCTTTGCCTGGGTGCAATGATATTGCCATTTCTTAGGAGGGTCTTGGAATTGCCAACATGAACTCATGCTTATTGGATTTTGACATCAAGCACTATGAATTCAAACTTGTTTTTTTTCTCTTTGTTGTTGGAATATCTAATGCCATATCTGAAGGCCTGGAACGTGTGTTTCTATTGCTGGTTATTGTTTTGGGTGCCAAATTGATTAGGAAAATGTCCTGACCTTGTGTTGCCTTCTACTTGCCACTCCTAGTTAACCTATGGTAATTTAAAGCTTCCATATATGGGAGGGGACCAATATCATATGTAATTGTGATTGATCTGTTGTTCTTTGTGATATGAGCTCACTGAATTTCCAGATTTCATGTGGTTAATTTTATTGACCGTCATTGTGCTGGGTTGAACAGATTTATGTGAACCAATCCAACCCTATTACACATGCAGGTCTGATTTTTTTATTCCTGTTTTTCAATATTATTGACAGCACTATTTCTTTCCAGGGTTGAGAGGACCATACCTGATCATTGACAGCCCTATTTCTTTCTTGTTTTTTGCAGCTTTAGTGTGAAATTGCATGCTTTACTAGTTTGGTGTGGGAATATTGGTGAGCGTTGATCTTTATATTTTGTGATGATCGTCATTGTTATGAATATGTTGATTGAAAATTTTAATACCTAAAGAGAATCTCAAAAACAAGCAAATTAGGCACATAAACTGGTATACTCTATAGCCTGCCTTGAACGTACCTGATGAATAGAGTTCTCTCCTATATATACAAACATTTACATGTATATTATATTTCCCCCAAAACAATCAACTATTGCTTTCCTTGATGGTGGTGCTCTGTCCCTAGCTGCTATGCTCTGTTCTCCAACTTGTGTCCATATGTGTGTATAGTTGTAGCATTGGGATAACATATGCTGTTTTCATTTTATTATTTAATATTCTTATTTTGACAATTTGAGATGTTACCATCCTACAGAGGATCACTGCTCTCTTTTTTTATTTGTATCTGGAGTTCTGGGGATTATGCAATTTATGCACACTAACTGGACCCAATTGTAGTCCTGAAACTTGGTAGTTGAAACTCCTTGTCATGTATGGTTTTACCTCAATACCCAGAATTTGTATGAGCATAACCATGAAGAATGGTAGCTTTGGATTTATGGTGGTTATGTGGTGTTCGTAATGGTGGTGAAAAATCACTGTTGTATATTGCCTGTGATTCTTTACTGTTTTTCATTTATTTCTTGCATCTTGTTTGTTTTCCTCACAACAGTTTCAGTTTAAAATCAGTTTTCTATTAAAATTTGACGATATGATAGATGGCAACATGAGTATATACACCCATCAGTTCCTCTAGTTGTTTTGTATGTAATATTTTTCTGAACAAATGATGTGTTAATTGGATTGATGATATTTTGTCAGATTATGCTCCTTTCATGAAGTACTGGGAGCTCTAAATTCCTTGGTCTCGTGATGGTGTCCTGGGAGGTCTAACTTCCCATTGTCTGAAGATCTCATTTAACCATTAGAAGACTAGGTGTTCTTATGTTGGAGATCTTCTTGATAAGTCCCACTGACGAGATAGATCAACTTTTTTTTTTCTTTTTTTTTTTTAATTGATCAGCAACAAAGGTATCTTTTGTTAAGAATGAACATAAAAGTACAATGACAACCACAAATCGATCTGTATTGTCTAATACAAGTAGCCCCTTGATCAACAATTCCCCATTACAGAGAATCCTTGCACTCCCTGTTTGGCCAGTCCATCTCGTAATTTGTTACAGGTCCCTGTTATCCATTGTATATTCTTCCAATTCCTTTATATCCCTTGATCTTCTCTCTTTTTGTACCTGTGTTTCCAAGGTGCCTCGTCGATGCTCCCCAGCCAACCTACTAAAACCTAAGTATCTCCCACATGATTTCTGACTGTTCCTCAACCTGACGTTCCTGGGTTTCCCAAGCTGCAACCATCAAAGTTCAACTTAAAATATGGTGCTTCTGGTGGTCTCCAAATTATTACTGATTTAATTGGTGCAGAATCGGCAACCTCCTTCCATTCCCCTGAGCTACCGCCGTGCTTGGGTGCACATGTGAAAGTTGGAACTTATTCTGTTTTGAAAGGTGTCTTGTCATGCTTTGAAATCACAAATAATAGGATATGCTCCTCACAGATCGTGCCTTACCTGACCTCACAGCACGTTTCAGCTGTGCATTGGGAACATCTTCCCATGAATAATTATTTTCAATAACGGAGATGTTCCAGAGCATGGCTAAACGAGCTGTGAAGTCGTTGAGGTGTGTTTTGTGGGGAGCAGAACCGAACTTGCAATGAAAACATAGAACGGATCTTCATCTTGATATATATCATAATCAGAATTAAGGAGAAACTTCTTTTATATGGGTAGCTCCTTTCCCTTTGAAATGAAAGTTCTCTTTTCTCGGCATCCCATACCTTTAATTGAATCGGAAACTAAAGTGGTGATGTGCGCCATCCTTGGCAGCAACAAGTGGTCTAGAATGGACATCGTTGTGGAATGAGCAGTACTTGTATCGTGTGAATGATTTTGGTCTAGAATGGCCATATCTCCTGTGTAAGGAACGTAACTTGGGAAGTCAAGTGGTTTGGGGTCCTTTTGTTTCAATAAGATCTACTGGAGTTTTATTTCTTTATCTGGAGCCAGCCATTTGCTCATCTTTTGCGTATGCCTGTGTTCCTTAATTTTGATTTTGTATGTCATATTTGAATGCCAATCCTGTCACATCCGTGGTTTGTTGTTAGTAAAAAAGGTGTGGAACTTTTTGCGGACCGGATTTATGTACTTGTCAAACTCTACAAGTCAAGTCATCGGTGGATGCCAGAGTTTTGAGAAATATTTGAGCTAATTCTGATTCTGTTTTGGTGTCAGATGATGGGGCTGCGACCTCTGAAGAGGAGCTAAGCTGTGGGGCGGTGGAAGCAACTGAAAGCCAAGAACCCTGTGGGCCTCGTACTGGTAACAAGGAGGTAAAAGAAATGCTTCTTCGCAAGTATAGTGGCTATCTTAGCAGTCTGAGGAAGGAATTCTTGAAGAAGAGGAAGAAGGGGAAATTACCCAAGGATGCAAGGATGACATTACTGGACTGGTGGAACGCACACTATAGATGGCCATATCCCACAGTAATTACGACCCTGATCTCAACTTTTTATTCTCTCTTATGGTTAGGAATGTTATGTGGGGCTGGTGGAATGGTTTAGTTGGTTTAGTTTGTGTAGACTGCAATTTTGGTGTTCGTTTAAGGACTGCGATTCTGATTGTTCATAACTGTGCAGGAAGAGGAGAAGATGAAACTGGCCGAGATAACGGGACTAGACCAGAAGCAGATCAATAATTGGTTCATCAACCAGAGGAAGCGTCATTGGAAACCATCGGAAGACGTGCGGTTTGCTCTCATGGAGGGAGTGGGTGGTGGCAGCAACATTCCTCCCATGTATTTTGATAGTGGAAGAGGAACGGCAAGTGATGATCTTTGATTCCTTCACCAACTCTCTCCTCTCCAGATTTGCTGCATTCTTTTTATTGTTGTCTTGTGTACGTAAAGCTTGCAAATGTATCTAATGTATTTTAGATAAGGTTTTACTATTATGCATGGGAGAACGAGAACGAGATGCTTCTTTCATGTTTTTAGTGTAAAATAACGTTGTACATTCAAACGTCCCTTGTATTCATTTCAATACTATTAAGGTGCCCTTTGTGTGGAAGATTTGTGGAGATCAAGTCAATGCGCAATCGTCGACGATGGGAACACATTTGAGATGGAGTGGAAATTAGAAATATATAGGCTTTTTCGTGTCTGGATGTAGTAGGTAATCATAATGAGGGAGCACGTAGTAGCTGTGTGATACATCTCTCATTTTTGGTATGAGGAGAGAGAGGAATACATTTTCAAATCCAAAAACGTTTGGATGATTACTATATGTTTACTTGTGCTTACTCTATTACATCTGTTCCTTTTTCTGTATGGGGAGAGAGGAGTACATATTCAAATTCAATGGCCACTGTTCTCCACTGCCAGTTGGGATTTGCTGCTCTCAGTGGGAAAACTTTGGCTGTCAAAAGTTTAATCGAGAAGTATGAACAGGCCTATTACAGGTTTCTGAATACCACTGCAGAATTATAAATGTCAAACAATTTTAATCTCTAATCTATCCCATCCTAATAAATTCTGACCCTGGGCTTTATTTCATGGGGAAATATTCCCAATGTAAGGCTATAATGTGTGTTCGAACGGGCTTTGCACTGATCATGGTTCAAAGTATCGATACACCTCTGTGAATTGGTACTTAGATTAACACGGAAATAGGATTTTTTTTTTAATTTTTGTTTTTAAAGATGTTTTTAATGGGTTTTTTTTTATTGAAATAAACTAGGGTCCCGAAACACCCATAAATAGGTGTATCGAGACCAAAAGATACGATACGATACGATATGCTCCGTATTGTATTTGAACCATGGCACCGATTGAATATAAAGAATTTTGTTAATGACTTTCCATGCCCTCTTGATCTTCTCTACCATGGATTATCACTAGATGGCAGAACTGTTTTATCTGTCTTGATTCTCACTACTCTGTCATGAACTACACGTAGCTTTTGTTATTCTTAGAGGTGTAAAGCGGGTCATGTTGGGCTGGCACTGCATGGCCCGTGGGTGGCCTGTGCCCGCGGGTTGTGTTGCCCTCTCGGGTAAAAAATTTGGGGGTCAATTCGGCACGGTCCACGGCCAAGGCTTATGCGGGCCCATGTCGTGCCGTGCCGTGCCACAGGCTGGCCTGGCCCGTGGGTCGAGCCATTGGCCAGGTCAGGCCGTGCATTGGGCCAAATCTATTTATTTAAAAAAATTGATAAAAAAGTTAAAATTTTAATTTTATATGAATTTTGTGTATAAAATTGCTTATATATAGAATAATTAAATAAATTAGTATAATAAAATTAAAAATATTTATTTTATTAATATATTATATTATATATATTATTATATAATTATAATTTATATAATATCATATAGATATATAAAATATATATAATATAAATAATATATGGCAGGCCATGGCCGGTATGGCCCGCTCGGTCGTACCGTTTTGTGTCGGCTCGTGGACCTAAAACTACAGGCCCAGGATGGCCCGCATGATCGTGCTAGGCTTGGCATGGTTCGTGGACTATCGTGTCGGGTCTTGGGCAGCACGACCCAATTTACACCTCTAGTTATTCTAAGTGGGGTAAAGTAGTTTTACTTATTAATTATTAATTAATTAATTAATAAACGAGTAGGCAATTTAGGATCAGCACATGACGTATGGAAAAATTGGTTAATTCTATTGATTGGATTTAGCATTTTGATCATAATTTCATTTTGAAAAATTTTTTCTATCATTTTAATTTTTTAATAAATTTTTTATTTTTAATCATGTTTTTGTTTAATTTTGTTTGGTAAAATCAAAGGGAGTCAAACTTTAGGAATGAAATTGGATATTATCACAATTAATACTAATTACTAACAAATAGATCACTCTGCTGAAATTGAATATCATCGTAATTGTGGACACCTCATTTTTGTGCCCCTTAGTCTTTCTGTAGCACTATAAGCTTCAAGCATTCTTTAGCTAACCTTTTAGTCAATTCGGGGGTATTTTTTGAATTTTACAAAAGTTGGGGTTTCAAGGATTCAAGACCATAGGTACATAGAGCCCAAAAATATGAAGTCAATGACACCAAGATCACCCAAATCCGACACTATTTACCCCTTCATCCTAAGACCTGAAGTCAGAATCGATTTTGATTGTCCGATCATAGTCATTTTGACCTTGAACCTTATTTTACGTCAAATCGAAAATCCAAAATCATAGGTACATAGATCCTAAAAATTCAAATCCAACGACACTAAGATCACCCAAATCCAACACTGTTTACCCCTTCGCTATAGGACCCAAAGCTAGAATCGATTCCGATTGTTCGATCAAAGTCATTTTAATCCTGAACCTCATTTTACATCAAATCAGATTCGAGACCGTAGGTACATAGATATAAAAAATTTAAATCCAACTACACCAAGATCACTCAAACCCGACACCGTTTACTCCTTCATCTTAAGACCCGAAATTGAAACTAGTTCTAGTCGTCTGATCAAAATCATTTTGATCATGAATTTTATTTCACATCAAATCAGAAATCCAAGACCACATGGAAACCATGTGTGTCAATGAACTGATTTTGGATTGGACCTGTCTAATCTAATATCAATTTAGACAAATAACAAGACATATTGGATTGTACTAATCCAAAATATTTTTTAGATTAGACCGGACCTGATATTAATAAATTTATATTGGATTGGGTTGAATTAAGCCAATATTTGAACCGTTGATATAAGATAAGAATATAAGTATGAATGAACCATGTTTGGATTAAAACCAATCTAAATTAAAACAAATTTGAACAGATTAAACGGTCCAAACATTTGTAATAGACTCACATTGAATTGGACCGGATTGAAGCAAATCCAATCCATTTGACACCCCAAGGTATAAGGGTACAGGAGATGAGAGATTGGAACCTGCCAGCTGGGCCCAAATTTTCACTACATTTAATTGGATCTGGAGACAAGTTTGTCTTAACTGTTGCTAACCTTTATGCAACTCTTGAAAATTGGACCTGAAAACTAGATGATTGGACTCAGATAAATGTCTCTTTAAATCCTATTAAACAATAAGTTTATTAACAAATTTCCAACAAATTTTCACATGGATTGAAGGTCCAAAGCGTGGTTCATGTATCCGACAGTTGTGGTTTTTGTTGGGTTGAAAGAGGGATTCATTAAAACATAAAAAACAACCAAAGATACAACGAGATTAACACAACACCAACTGCCACCGGAGTGGCAGAAAACTACAACTAGAAAACAGAAAACTGATTCCAACCACAAAACTAAATTAAGGGTATGTTTGGTCGTAGTGCAAATTTATTTGTATTAATTCAAATGTATGGGAGTGCAAATGTAAAAAATGCAAATTCTTGTTTAATTTTGTTTTGAATTTTACTTTCCTTTGCTTAATCACTTAATTTACTTCATTTGTATTGTAATCAAACTCCACATATAAGACCCGTTTGATCACAAACGGTTGAGGCCAGGACAAGCCATCGATGGTATTGCGGGAATGATGTCCCCACCACAGAATAGCAAGAGGATGGCCATCGAACTCCGTGCACCCTCCCAATCAAAGAGCGTGAAGCCCTCCAAGCCCAGTTAACACCGAATTCCCTGACAACATTGAGAGTTTGGATGTACCTCGGCCTGCCAAATACCGGGGCCACTAAGCCAAAGACCTCAGCCAACATAAGACCAAGGCCATAAAGTTAAAGTCTTCATCCAAAAATCATTAAGACAAAGACCTCAACCAGCATAAGACCGAGGCCAATGAAAAACCAAGGCCACAAAGTTGAAGACCTTGGTCGACAAGCATCAAATCAAAGACCTCGTCCAGTGTAAATCTGAAGCGAGTGAAAGACCAAGGCCACAAACCTAAAGACCTCGGTTGGTGAGTATCAAACCAAGGACCTCTGCTAGCGTAAGACCAAGGCCACAAAGCTAAAGACCTTGACTGGCGAGCATCGAGCCGAAGACCTCAACCAATATAAGACTAAGTGCCACCGAACCCCAAAATATGCTAACTTGAAAAAAAAGGGGAAGTGGATAGTGTACAACAAGAAATTTGCTTGGCAATGAAAATCTTCATTAACAAAAGGAAGTACAATCACAAGCTTGACATACCAAGATGCATGCAACAGAAAAAAAAACCAAAAAGGGAAAACGTCACTCCAGGCCAGTTGTTCTATCCACAGGGAACACCTCCTCAGGATTCGTCGCCTTGTCGTTCAGGGCATGCTGCTCAATTGACGGCTTCATAGCACCGAAAGGACCGTATTGCTCCACTACCGTGGCGATCTCAAGGTGCTTGCGCATCACTCTCCTTTAGCATCGAGCAAAATTAGTCTACTTGGAACCTGTAGCAAACTCATCAAAGGCAATCTAGAACTCCTAGGACTGCCTGTACCTCGCTACCGCTTCTTCCTCGGAACAGAGAAGCTTTGCCTCCGCCCCCTTGGCCACGTTCCGTGCCTTGTCACGACCTTCCTTGAGCTCACACGCACGACTCTTCAAACATTGTAGCTCCTCGTCCTTGACTGCTGCCTCTTGCCTCAGCTCGACTATCTCTGCCTGCAAACGTGACAACTTGCCTTCACAAGCCTTGGCCATCTAACGGAGGGTGCACATCTAGTCAACCAATTGCGTCACCGCGAAGACAACCTACAAAAGGAAACTTAAGTTAATGGGCTCGATAGAGCACACCAAAGAACAGAAAAGGCAGTACAGAGAACCTCACCACAATAGACTCTCTGGTGGTCGCGCTCTCGAACACCCCACTCATATAGTCACTGGTCTCCTTCCGGATGTCGGGCATCAAAATACCCTGAGCCAACTACTCAAGCACGCCCTCAGTTTCTAGAGTGTCCTTGGGCCGGACACTCCAGCTCAGCCTATACACTTCGGCCTCTTGCTCTGCCAAACCCGAAGGTGGGACCTCAAGACTTCCCTGCGACGCAAACCGCAAGTTAGTGTGCAACGGAGAACCATCAGAGCTGACGTCCACCATGTCTCTCTCAACCGGCCTCAACCTCCTGTGCGACTGAAAGTTCACAACCTGTGGGCAACGCTGCTGCTGAGCCTCCTCATCCTGGGCCACCACCCTCTTCTGCGCGGCAGCTTGCATGCACATCGTTCTTGCATCCTCGTCAAAGACCATCATATCAGCTAGAGAGAACTAGTCAAAGACGAAGAAGTGAAACAAGAAGAAGATGCTTACAAAAGCAAAGACAGGCCAGTTGGGGCTTCATAAGCCCGACACAGATCAACATGTAGAATGATGTGTACTCCTGCACGTCTACCCTCTCTATCCATCTGATGGCTGCTAACTCCTCCCTAAACAGCTCAGCCTCGGTTGGCGCCTTCACCTTGGTCCTCAGGATTGACATCTTGGTGGGGAACGACCAACACCTCAAGCAACGCACAGAGAAGAACCCTTCCTTCTAATGTTTCACTGAGGTGGGGGCTCCGACGAGTACTTTATTGTGTTGCAGAGCTGAGAAGTAATAATAATCCTATTGGTGCTTCTTCAGGTGTAGGAAGTATGTGAACATTGGCACGGTGATGCCTACATTGTGAACCGAGCAGTAGCAAAGGAGGCTAACCAAGTATCTGAAGGAATTAGGCATTAGTTAGACTGGCTGGACATGGTACCACCTTAGCACCATCGTGATACCCTTGCTCAGAGGAAATCTTAGCCCGAATATCAAGCTATGCTCATACATGCAAAGCTCCCCCGGCCAAGCCGAGGTAGCCCTCTTACCGATACTGTGGCACCTCAGCTCGTACCCCTCGGGAATGCAGTAAAGGGCCCTAATTTGGGCCAGGTCTTTGGGTTTCAACCTACAAGGCGAAGATGCAAGAGGTTGTCAAACTGCGCAAGAGCGTCGAGCCCCTCTTCTAACACAATGTCCCCTTTAGTCTCGTCGGCCTCTCAAAGGGCTACGACCTTCTTCGCCGCGTTACCCTCACCCTTAGGCCCGTTGACCTTGGCTTCGCAGACCTTAAGCACGGTTGCTTTAGGGTGAAACCTTGGCTCAGACTCGCTACCATACACACTACTAGATGAAGATGAAGAGCAAGAAGACGAGGAGGAAGATGAAGACATCTTACCAAAGAACTATAATGCGAAACACCTGAAACACCAGCTGGGGACTAACACTTGTTGAGCTCCTATGACAACTCATTCAAAATGGCAAAGTAAAATGGCTCACCACCTCCCCTTTTATAGGGGGACTAATGGTCCAAATCAGCTCAAATCAATGGCATCGAATCAATGCCACACTTCGTATGCGTGTGACCTCGGGAAGACGAAACGATGCATCTTCCGACCCATAATAGAAATGGCACTAGCGTTGAACCAGTCGATCCGCCTAGCGAACCAGTCTTGCCCTAGGCCAGTCAACTTGAAGAAACTAGAGTACCTCGGTCAAGGACCGCAGAAATCTTCCATGCCCAATCGCAGCAAAGCACTACACTCGACTTCGATACTAGGGGAGTGGTGTTCTGATTATGGTTGAACTGGCGAAGGACGCTACGTGACTATTTTCGCAACCGCCCTCCTCTCAAGCCATGACGACGCCAGACATAACGGAAGAGCATGACTAAGGAGTGTCCTACATAAACAAGGAAGCAAAATCCACCGGGAGTAGGAAACCTCCTGAAGACCTTGGTGGATGCCCTCATCTTGACAACCTTGAAAGCCCTATCCATCTGGGACATAGACACTCAACTATAGGTAGGTATTCCCCACTCGAAGTAAGGACATTTTTGAACGACACCCCTTGGATACCTCTTTGCATTATCTTTTCGGCTCGGATTAATGTTGTTTCAACATGTTTGTCCCAGTCACATCATTCTCTATCCCACTGACTTCAACATCGGAGTGCCTAGCCGAGGAACAATTCCTTAAGCCTTTAACCTTTCTCCTATTTACAGATCTCGATGCACGGTTTCGTCCTTCCACCTTGACCTTATCCAATTGCCAGAACTATTTGATTGTATTATCGGATCGAAATACGTCGGATTAGACATCATCACCTTACAAACCTTGATTGTGTCGTCCTTCCCCCATTAATTCCACTCTGGCTAGTACCATATCAGTTGTTAAATTACGGATCTAAAAATCATTATCGTCATCCCAATCCATTTTGCTCCCTCGCTCTAGACCTTTTCCAACTTGTACCCAAAAGGTGGGATGGGCCGGGGCTTGCCTTATTTGCCATCTGATAGTAGCTAAACATAGATGACCATGGAATTGATACATACCATGCTTTAACACTCGACTCAGAACATTCCGGTTTTTACACCGGTCCAAGTCTTGAAACACTGATACATACCGGCATTTTACCATGTCTACAGTACCCCCTATCCATCCTAGAATACATATGATTAACCGGTAAAACCGGGACCCATAGAACATTCCGGTTTTTACACCGGTCCAAGTCTTAAAACACTGATACATACCGGCATTTTACCATGTCTACAGTACCCCCTATCCATCCTAGAATACATATGGGAGTGGTAAAATTGGAAAGGCACTACTCTTTGTATTAGGAATACAACTTGGAATGGATTATCCCAAATCCAATCCAACCCAAAAAAGTTGGATTGGATTAGGGTTGAGACCCCTAGCATCAGCAGAGTTCACGTCTCAGCACTCTAAATTAAAAATCAGTTAAAGTGATATTTTAAATTAATTTCCACCACCCCACTGATTCCGTGCGTGTTTTATTGGGGTGGGGGGGCCGCAAGAGAATGCTGCGGCCATGGTTTCAGACGTAATCCGGCCAAAGTCTCCCCCTGCTTTCAGTCCTATTAATTTGGATGAAAATTGTAACGTTAGAGAATATAAACGATAGAAAAATATTTTAAGACTTATTTCTTATTAATAAGAAATGTAGAAAATGATAAAATAATTATAAATGTGCATCTTATTTCTTATTAATATTCATAAGGGAGAAAATTCTCAATTAATACGTTGTAATTTGGGTCTAGTGTTATTTTAGTCTCCGAATTTTAAGATGCGATAATTCAGTATTCGAATTTTCAAAACGTGTCAATTTAGTATCTACCATTAACTAGTTGTTAACCATCTGTTAAGTGACATTTGAAAAAGACATAAATACTCTTCGAGTGTCATCTAATTAACAGTCTCAAATTCTTGCTTCTTCTATTCAAGAAAATTGGGGTAATGCAAGGATTTGAGATTGCTATTTTTTTTCAATGTTTGGATGGTTTATGATGATGCGCAATCCGGTCGGTCCTAGCTGCCGGTTACCTCGCATCTGACGGAGCTGAGAGTGCCTAAAATAAGGAAGAAATTGGAGACTTCCGGGGAGGAACCCTGTTGGAATACTCCGAAGCTCAAGTTAGTGCTCTAGAGAAGGGAAACGAGGGAATTCAAGACCAGAAAGCATAAAAATCATATACCTCATTCTTTGGGGGAAGGGGGCCTTTTATAATCCCCCTGGTACACTCACTCCCATACCTCTGCCAGATCGGGTATCATTACCTCCGCATCACTCAGTATAACTTGCCCGGAGAGTATACTTATATTTTACCCTTGGACGACTTTCCTTGGGAGCATGGTCCAGACGATATCGTGATATTCTGGGAGCAGCTTGTTGTCGGGCTGTGCCTTCCTTTCCATCCCCTTATCGTCGAGGTCATGAATTACTTCGGCGTTACTGTCGGTTAGCTCCACCCGAACTCCATTCATAACCTTGTTGGGACCATCTTCCTTTGTTGCGAACACTACCTTCCATTGGACCTAGAAATCTTTTCCGCCATTCTTATGCTCAAGAAGCGAGCGGGTCCCCTGCCCGAGCATAGGCGGGCCTACTACTTGTCTCCTCGTCCGAGGTTCAAGCTTTTGCACGATCTTCGGAATAAGGTCCTGGCATGGAAGCATTACTACTTCGTGGTTTGAAGTGCTACGGGGTGGTCGTTTCCTACTGAGTGGGGATTGGCCGTTCCTGATCCCGGTGCCACGTTAGATGAAGAAACGATGAAGGGCCTCCAGGACTGGGCTCGGCTTGGACTCAAATGCCAAGTCTACCTGGCGGAGGCCAAGCTCATTCAGGTCGGTCTGAGTTCAGGTAGGTTTCTTGCTCAGAGGCTTGCTTTTGCTTTGTTTTTTATTTTCGTCTTTTGACGCCGAGCTCTTTCTGTAGGTGTTATGGAGGCAGAGAAGACCCGAGGTGTGAATTTGTTCGATGGTATGAAAAGGAGGAAGCGAGCTACTAAGCGAGTCCGTGCCGATCCTTCATGGGTTGCGGAGCCTGAGGCACTGAGAATGGAGCCTCCTAGGGAGCCCGAGGTGGCCCCTCCAGTTCAGGAAGCGGCAGGGGTCCCCTATGCTGATACTGCTTATACTCGGGTTGTGCCTTCAGGCTCGGGAAGTCAGGATGAGGTTGGGAGCATGCTGACGCCGAGCTACGCTCTCCGAAAAAGTAAAAAGGATACTTGCCCTGAGGAGGTTGTGGCGTGGGCCGATATTCCTACGAATCTCATAGGCGCGCGTGTTGAATCTCATGCCATGGTGGTAAGTCAAAGGGCCATGGGCTGGTGAGATACTTGAGGTTGGAGGCGGGTTGGTGGTGAATATTGGCATGCTTTTGACACTTATTGCACTTCCTGACTAGCTCAACGGCGTCTGCTTTCATTGTTGGCCAATAATACCCCTGTCGCAGTGCTTTCTGGGCGAGTGCCCTGCCCCCTAGGTGTCCGCCACACAAGCCTTTATGAATTTCGTGGAGTACGAGCTCGGCTTCGGGAGGCTGCAAACAACGCAGGTAGGGGAGCGTGTAGGATCTCCGGTACAGCCGCCTGTCTATTATGACGTACTTGGCTGCCTAGCGCTCTACCCTCCTGGCGGTGTTGCAATCTGCGGGGAGGGTTCCATGTAGCAGGAAGCTCGCGAGTGGATCGATCCAGCTCGGCTCTGTTTGGGCGACAGGAGCGACCTCCTCTGCCCCCTCAAGAATGGTAGGCCGCGGTAAGTCCTCTATGTACACGGTTCTCATGGTGTTGTCACTTGTGATGGCTAACCGGGACAGGGCATCGGCCTCAACGTTCTCTGATCTTGGGATTTGCCTATGAAGTGTGACTGGAAGTTAAGCAGAGCCTCCTTTACTTTTGCTAAGTAGGCGATCATAGTTGGTTCGTGGGCTTCGTATTCGCCTGTAACTTGGTTGACCACAAGTTGGGAATCGCTGCAGATAACTATGTGTTTCACTTTTACCTTTTGCGCCAGGGCTAGCCCAGTTATCAACGTCTCGTATTCCGCCTCGTTATTGGATGCCGCGAACTCGAAGCGTAGTGCGTACTCCAGTTTCGTGCCACTCGGGCCACAGAGAACTACACCGGCTCCGCTACCCTACTGATTTGAGGAGCCATCTACGTGAAGGATCCATGGCTCTTCATCCCAGTTCGCGCTTGGCCTAACTAGGAGTGGTACCAAACTAGATGCGACCTCACGGTGCTCGGACTCAACTGGCCTGGAAACACCGAGATCACCCGAACTGGGAGCCTCGTGCTCAATCGAGCTAAGGACCTCGGAGCTGAATGTGCATTCTACAACAAAATCCGCCACGGCTTGGGCTTTGATAGCAGTTCGTGGCTTGTACTGGAGGTCGTACTCACTGAGTTCGATGGCCCACTTCGTCAATCGACCAGAGACCTCGGGGCCTGAGCAATACTTGCTTCAAGGGCTTGTCGGTGAGGATGATAATGGCATGGGCTTGGAGGTACGGACGGAGTTTATGGGCCGCAATGACCAGCACATAGGCTAGCTTTTCTATCTTCGGATATCTCATTTCTGCTCCCTGCAATACTTTACTAACATAATAGATGGGTCTTGGACCCGACATACTTCCTTTACCAGTACTGAACTGACCACTTTGTCGCTTGCTGAGAGGTACAATTCTAAAATATCGCCCTCTTCGGGCCGGGTCAAAACTGGGATACTGGCGAGGTATCTTTTGAGCTCGCCAAATGCGAAATGGCATTCTGGGTTCCGCTCGAACCCTTTGCTTTTCATCACCTTGAAGAAGGGCAGGCAACGGTCTGCTGATTTAGACATGAAATGACTCAGAGCGGCTATTATGCTATTTAGCCTCTGAATCTCTTTCACTTTTTGGGGTGGTCTCATATCTAGGATGACCTTTATTTTATCCGAGTTGGCCTCGATACCACATCGGTTGACGATGTACCTCAGGAACTTACCTGAGGTGACACCGAAGACACACTTGTTTGGGTTTAGTTTCATGCTAACTTGACGCAAAATTTGAAAGACAGAATGCAAGTCTTGTATTAATTCATGTGAGAACTGTATCTTGACGACCATGTTGTCTACATAACATTCTATCTTTGTGCCAATTAAGGGCTGAAACAACTTATTCACAAGCCTTTGAATGGTTGCCCGAGCATTTTTCAGTCTGAAGGGCATAACCCTGTAGCAATACAGGCCGAACTCGGTTATGAAGGCGGTTTTCTCCTCATCGAATGGGTCCATCCTGATTTGGTTGTAACCCGAGTGGGCATCCAGGAAGCTTAGCAACTCGTGTCCCGTGGTCGTGTCCACTATGTGGTCGATCCTAGGGAGGAGAAAGCAATCTTTCGGGCAAGCTCAGTTTAGGTTGGTGTAGTTGACACACGTGCCACTTGTCGTTTGCCTTCTTTACCAGAACAGGGTTGACCACCCAGCTCAGGTAATGAACTTCCCTTATGAAATCTGCTGCGAGGAGCTTCTCGATCTTCTCATCGACCGCCGTCCAGGGCTCTGGGGCTAGGTTACATTTCTTCTATCTAATGGGCCTAACTATAGGGTCAGTATTCAGCTTGTGAGTTATAAGGTCAGGGTTTATACCGGGCATCTCTGCCGCGGTCCATGCAAAAACATCTAAATTACTGAGTAAGAAGCGTACCAGTTCGGATCGTAAGGGCTCCTTCGGGGAAGCACCGACCTGAAGCGATCTGGATGGGTCCTTTGTCGAGATAGGGATGGGAACAGTTTCCTCCGTGGGTGCAGCTCGCTCCTCGTTCTGTTCCACCGGTCGCTCCAGTTCGAGGTCACTGGTTACCTTGGCCTTTCCCTTGAGGGCGGCGACATAGCACTTGCGGGACTCAAGCTGGTCGCCCTGCACTACCCCAATGGCGAAGTCCGTGGGGAACTTCATAGCTAAATAGTATGTGGACACCACGACTTTTAAAGCATGGGTGATCGTGCGACCTACTATGGCATTGTAGGGGGAGGGGGTTGCAACCACCCAGAAGTCATGCCTGAGTCTTACCGTGCTAGGCCACGTGCCGACTTCCACAAGTACTGAGACCTTTCCTAGGGGTCTGACCTCCTCTCCGCTGAAGCCGACCAGCGGGGTGTTCGCAGGCTTCAAATCCCTCTCTCGGAACTGGAGTTTGTCGAAGGCCGCTTTGAAAAGGATGTCTGCCGAACTACCAGAGTCAACGAGTACACGCCGGACTTTGAAGTCGTTGATCTTCACCTTTATGACAAGTGCATCGTCGTGGGGATAATGGACCCCACGCATCGTCTTCGATGAAGAATATGGGGTCTTCCATCCTATGCCGCTTTGGGGGATTTTGTTCTTCTCTGGTGACTTCCCGGGTTGATGCCTAAGCTACTGCTGATGTGCATCCTGCTATGATCGATCCTCCAACGATCACGTAGATTGTTCCCTGAACTGGTCTTTCCTCCGGAGCTGCTTTTGTGGTTTGGCTGGCCGGCTGCTGGACTTGGGAGCATCTCTGCTATGCTCTCCCTGCGACGGATAAGTTCTTTTATTTCGTTGCAGAGATTATTACAATGTCTGGTGCTATGACCATGGTCTATATGGAAACTACAATACAAGTTTTTATTCCTCTCATTCGGGTTTCCCTTCAGATCTCAGCCCGCTTCGCATTTATGGGCGTGTAGTCCGTCTGACCTGCTAAGGGAGCTCGAAATGGTAGGCTTGGCTTCGTCCCCTGAGCTGGGTCTTTCTTCCTCCTGTCATCTGGGTTGGAGGGCTCGCCTTCCCTCTTCCTTTTTTCGATCCCACTTTCAGTCCTTTGGTTGATCTCCTCATCTGTTATGAATTTGTCCGCATGCTTGAGGAATTCAGCTACGGTCGCGGGCTAGTTGACTACCATGTGCCACCTGAACTCCTTGTGTGTCACACCCTATTGGCTGCCGCGGGCTGTACCGTGGAGTCTAAGTGCGGTATTTGCAAGCACGCGTCATTGAACCGTTTGACATAGCCCCGGATGGACTTTCCTTCCCTTTGGACTATTCTAAGGAGGCTCTCCTTGGTTCGGGGGCACTACTTACTAGTAACGAAGTGCGCGGTGAAGACTTGCACGAACTGGGTCCAGCATCTTATTGACCCGGGGGTCAGGTTCCTGTACCAGGTGCGTGCCACTCTCCTGAAGGTGGTAGTGAAGGCCACACACTGTTAGACAGTTTTGTATGCCCTTAGCTTCAATCTGATTTGATGTACTTTTGTTATTTAGTGGAAATAAATAAAGTGCATGTTTGATTCATGTTGTTTGGTTTAATTCTGTGCAAAACCCTAAAACTGGACATTTATAGAGACTCATGTTAGTTTTAAATGTCAACAGCTGTTGGATAAGTCTGGGGAGATTTATCCTACCAAGGCTGATACTGGTGTGCCACCAAGTGTTGGGATGGCCTGTCTCAGCCATCAGGGTAAGACCCGAGGCACTTGCAGTATGGGATTACTTGAATCCATGAACTGGACCAGATTTCCAGTATTGCCCTGGACCTTGGAGATAGATGGGAAAAATTGGAAAGTTACACCTGACCCCTAGACTCGATTATGACATTTCACTAGGTGTTGGATCAGGCTGCCTTTGATATGCCATTCAGTGATATCCTTAGCGGGGATCAAAACCTGGGTATGTTGGGGCAGTTTGAGAATTCATCTGAGTGGGTGATCATAGTGACAGAATCAGCCACTTTTTCGGACAAAGGGTAATGATCGGGAATGCACACTCTCTGATGGAAACCAAACTGCCGGCAGTTGATTTCAATCGTTGGAATTTTGTTTTGCAAAATTAATATATTTATATATATATGTACGGTTTCGAATTGTTTGCAAATGGTTTTAATTCCCGGGATCCATGTGAGAGGAGAGTGCGGCACTGTTCCTTGCAGCCGAGGGAGAGGTCCTCTCTTGTTGGGCAGTGCTTGATCATTAAGGGCTGAGAGGTTAAGTGTAAGACCATTGAGGATAATACCTGATGGGCTAATCTTGCACCTGCCCACAGTCCCTGGGTATATATAAGATGGCTTGGCCCAGGGACCACTTAATGTAAGTGTTGGGCCCATAGGGTCCATATGATAGACTCAAGGGGTTCATTGAGTTTTTCAGTGAATTCGACTGGGCCTTGTTTTAGAGGCTGGGCCGAACCCATGTGGCTGGTGTGTAGATCAATGCTTGGGTCCCACGCCATACAAAGAAGCCCAACTGGGCAGCAGATTGGAAAGTAATTAGACACTGAACACTTAATGGGCCAAAAGCCCATTTCGAGGTGGGCTGATATGATCACCCATCCATGGGGCGAATTTGAGATTAAAGTTAGTAAAAGGATTGGGCCTTTAGCCTTATCCACTCTTAGAGACCAAATTCAAATTAGATTTGAATCTGGTAACCTCCTGATAAGATCAGGAGTAAGCTAACTCTATCTACAGAAAGGATTAAGATTATCCCCTATCCAAATACTGATTTGGATTGGGATAACTCCTAAAAAGGAGGTTTCTTAATCAAGAAGAAAGGAGGAGATTTCGAACCACCTTGAAGAGGTATAGGATATCTCCTACGAATTGAGAGAGAATCTCATTCATACTCTAGAAAACAGTAAAAGCAGTTCAGCCTTTTTCCTTTTGGAGATCTCCTCCTGCCGCCGCCATCTGTTTTTTGCAAGATTAGATCTTTGCAGAAAAGGAAAGTCAAGAAATCTGTTCTTGACATTAGTCTTGCAACAAAGACTAAAAGGATTTAGTGTTTAGTATTTCCAGAGGATTCTTGTGAAGGATCCAGTGTGTAGGACTCACCCTGATGGTTCTGTTCCATTCACAGCTGTGTCATCTTCAGCAGGAACGGATCTTGGAGCATTTTTTGGGCGTGAACACCAACTTTGGGAGATACTGCTTCTCCGGATCAGGTATATTCTTCCCATTTATCTTTTGGTACAGATCTGGTTTGATTATGGTTCAAGTAGGATCCGTGAATATTGTATTCTAAACTTAGGGAATGTGATTCCCAGTTGAGAGAAGGTAGAAAATTTTTGAAATTCGCCCACCCATTCCGCAACCTTTATGGCGTCCATTAGATGGATCCTACCATTCTTTCAGTGGTATCAAAGCCACAGGTTCGAGTCTTGAACCAAAAGAAAATCAGATCTGACCCTGCGCAGATGGATAGAAGGTGTTCTTTCAGGATTTGCGCAGATTGTTTTCTTTTTTTTTTCAAGAAACTGTTTCTTGTTAAGGGCGATTGATTTGAAATTAATTTATTAAATCCAAAATTTATTTAGAATTGTTCTTTATTTATTTTGATTTAATGGACTGTTCGAACCTGGAGATCACAGTGCAGATTTGGCGCAGATAGTCTGCGCACCCTTTTTCTTTCTATTTATTTATATTCGGTTTGTAAATATTTTTTTTTATTTTAGACTGAATGTATAGGATTTGATCAAGAATGTAATTAATAGAAATAGGATTTCTGTTATTTTTTCTTGATTAAAGAAGAAGGAAGAAGAAGGCGGCGCTGGAGATTTGCAGTTGGAGAAATCGCTTTCTGCGATTTGCAGTTTGTGAAACTGCAACCCTTGTGTTTAACCTCTGTTTTGCAGGTGGTGCGAACAGTCCATAGTTTGATTTGTGATTGTTTGAAATCAAAATTATTAATTTCAGATCTTTCATGAATTAATTCTTGAATTGAAAATCAGTTTTGGATCCTCTCGGACTAGATTGGACCAAAACTGTTTGGACCGAATCTGGGGTTTGATAGGGACTGCTTTTCAGTCTGTATTTCTCACACTTGCTGTACCAAATCTGATGTTCAATTACAGGGATTAATTCGGCCCACCTGTAAAGCCCAGTTTTAAAGGGTTTAAAACTGCAAAAGGCCCATTACTGTGAGATAAGCTGTATGGGCCGAACTGCTATCTGCGATTCAGCCCATACACCTAGTAGACATTAATTGTTAATGACTTGGATTTCAATGGGCTATTCGATGGGCTTTACAGCAGTTAATTGATTGGATCAATTCCTCCTTTACATGTGATGTTTGGATGTTTGATGTGCTGCGACCATGGGGCATAAGTACTTGGCCCATGAAGACTCGTTAGTGGCTCTTGCACACACCATGGCTGAATGCACATCATTGCCATGGTGTCCTTCAAGGTCATTGGATGACCCCTCTTTGCTTGGTGGGCCCCACAACCCTGAAAAGGGATGCGTAGGGAACCCCTAGCCGATTAAGGCCCACCAGAAATCTGACTTCATGAAAGTCAGTGGGAGCCACTCTGGTTTGACCTAAATTAAAACTAGGGCGTTTTTGTTCCCTCTAGCAAATATGAATGCATGTGATAGGGAGACCCATATGATGGACTCTCTAAAGGCCTTCCGTCATTAACACAATGGTGGGTCCTTCAGTAATGAGGAAATGCACCATAAAATTGGGCTATCCATTTGCTGTTGGATCTATTAGAGTGTTTCATAAGATGATAGGAGCGTCATAGACCGATGTGGGAGGGGCTTCACCAGAAAATGGGAACTCTCTCACGGTACCTTAGCGTAACCTGAATATGATGGGTAAGCACTCACTGGACAGAAAGGTTTACCTGAAAACGGCTCTGAACCTTGTCTGACAGAGGCCAAATGGGAAACTCATTTGATGAGTGGATATGATCTGTCACAGAAAGGTGGATATGATCTGTCATGGGAAACTCATATCCAGAGACATTTCGTCGTCTCCGTCAGTAAGAAAGGAGGGAAATCTCAGAGATGAACAAATGGGAATGGAACATAGATTAAAAGCCATATCTATGTAGGTAACATGAATCAAACTAAGGTTGTGGACTAATGATTTTGCTATTTTATCAGAAAATGGCAAACGGTCAATTTGCAAAGCTTCTAGACGATAACAAGCTAAAGGGACCATACTATGCCGACTGGTACAGAAATCTTATGCTGGTCCTAACTTCCGAAAAGTTAGACAAGGTAGTGAAAAATCCTGCCCCGGAACGTCCGGGTGATAGGGCTTCTGAGGCCCGTAGGAGGGACTACCAAGAGTGGGAGGATAAGAACTCCCTAGCCCGCTGCTTTGTCATTGCCTCATTAGACAACTCAATACAGAGGCAGTTCGATCTGATCGAACTAGCCAAGGACATATTGGACAGTAAAAACAATGTATGAAGAGCAGAACCGTTCTACTCGACAGAAGGTCCTGAAATTGTTCATGACCGCACAGATGACCAAAGGGCAGAAAGTTCATGACCATTGTCTTCGGATGATGGGTTACATTAACGAATTTGAAGCTCTTTGATCCGGGCTAGATCTTGGCACGCAAGTGGATGCCATCCTCAATTCTTTGCCCTCTTCCTTCAATGCGTTCACAATGAACTACAATATGAATAAGCTGAATGTCAGCGTCCAGGAACTCAGCAATATGTTGTAGAGAGCCGAGGATTTACTCAAGAAGGATGAGCCTGTAGTTATGCTTGCTGAAGGTAACAAATCGGGCAAGAAAAAGAGAAAGGCAAAGAAGCCTCAGAAGAAGGCTACCAATCCTAAGAAGCAGAAGAAGAACAAGGCATTTGATGTCTGTCACTTCTGCAAGCAGACCGGCCACTGGAAGAGGAATTGTCCTGCCTACCTGGAATCTAAGAAAGGTAACATCGAAACTTGTGTCATAGAAAACTAACATGTTAGTTACTTCTGTGTCCTGGTGTGTTGACTCCGGGGCTTCAACTCATGCGTGTAACTCACTGCAGGGGTTCAAAGTTAGCAGAAGGTTGAGTGAAGGTGAAGTGACATTATTCTTGGGAACAACTGCAAGTGTTGCAACAACGGCAATAGGAACCGTAGAATTAGTTTTTAAAGAAGGAATACTTGTACTTAAAGATTGTCTTTATGTACAGAACTTGAGAAGAAATTTAATTTCTGTTTCAAAACTGTGTGCTGATGGATATACTGTTTATTTTAGTAATGTGATTACTGTTAAACGGAATAATAAATTCATCGCATGCGGGGAACAAGAGAACGGTCTCTATGTTCTACATCCTTCTCTGGAAACTAACTTAATCGAAACTACGTTGGTCGAAAATCCCAAGAAAAGGAATCGTGATACAGTAAGTCCCACGTGCCTCTGGCATTACCGACTTGGCTATATCGGTATTGACCGAATCACAAGGTTGGTAAAGGATGGTCCTTTGGATTTTCTAACTGTAGAAAATCTTCCCACTTGTGAACCTTGCCTTCAAGGTAAGATGTCTAAGCGGCCATTTGACGGTAAGCCTGAAAGATCTGAAGGCACACTTGACCTAATACATACTGATGTATGTGGTCCCCTGAGTGTTAGGACACGGAATCAACACGTGTACTTCAGCACCTTTACAGATGATTTTTCACGATATGGTTACGTGTACCTAATGAGACATAAGTCTGAATCATTTGAAAAGTTCAAAGAGTTCAAACAGGAAGTCGAGAAACAGTTAGGGAGAGAAATTAAGGCCCTTCGATCAGATCGAGGTGGCGAGTATCTCTCTGACGAATTCAGGGACTACTTAAAGGCCAATGGGATAGTGTCACAATTAGCTCCTCCTGTTACACCTTAACTCAACGGTGTTTCAGAGAGGAGGAATAGGACATTGTTGGACATGGTCCGGGCACTTCTCGTACGCTCACAATTACCCACATCCTTTTGGGGATACGCATTAGAGACTGCTATCTACATGCTGAATCGGGTTCCAACCAAATCAGTTCCTAAAACTCCATATGAACTTTGGACCGGAAGGAAGCCAAGTGTAAGACACTTGAAGATTTGGGGTTGTCCTGCACACGTTAAAAGAACAAGTGCGGACAAGTTGGAATCTAAAACCAGGCGTTGCCTGTTTATAGGCTACCCAAAGGATTCAGTGGGTTATCAATTCTATGACCCGAGTGAGCAAAAAGTGTTATGCAGTCGAAACGCCCAGTTCTTAGAATCCGATTACATCCTGGACACCCATCGTCAGGAAATAGTTCTTGATGAGGAGAGCTCAGGAGCAGTGGGAGATGTCCCACAAATTCCAGGTAATTACCAACCTAGAAGAACCACCCGGGTATCTAGACCACCAGTCTGATATGGTTATGACCAGGATAGTTACCTGGTGGAAACCTTGACTAGTGAAGAGGATCCCGTGACTTACACGGAAGCTATGTTAGACATAGACTCCCAGAAGTGGGTGGAGGCCATGAGAGCTGAAATGGACTCAATGGAGACCAATGGAGTCTGGACTCTAGTGGACCCGCCCCCCGGGGTAAAAGCAATTGGTTGCAAATGGATCTACAAGAGGAAGAAGGGCCCCGATGGCAGGATTGACACCTTTAAAGATCGCTTGGTGGCGAAAGGGTATACTCAGAAAGAAGGTATCGACTACGAGGAAACTTTTTCGCCCATGGCCATGCTTAAATCCATTAGGATCCTGCTAGCTGTAGCAGCGTACCATGACTATGAGATTTGGCAAATGGATGTCAAAACCGCGTTCCTGAATGGAGATCTTAGTGAAGATATCTACATGCAGCAGCCGCAAGGCTTCATTGCTGCTGGTCAGGAACACATGGTATGTAAACTTAATAGATCCATATATGGACTTAAGCAGGCTTCTAGGAGTTGGAACATCCGTTTTGATTCTGCAGTCAAAACGTTTGACTTTGAGCAGAATCCGGATGAGCCCTATGTTTATAGGAAGTCCAGTGGGGATAAGATCACCTTTTTGGTGTTGTACGTGGACGATATCCTACTCATTGGGAATGATGTATGAATGTTGACTTCGGTCAAGGTATGGCTATCACAGCAGTTCTCCATGAAAGATCTTGGAGAAGCTTCATACATACTGGGTCTTCGACTCTATAGAGATAGATCGAAGCGGATAATTGGATTATCCCAGGCTGCTTATATTGACAAAATTGTCAAGAGGTACAGCATGGAGAACTCCAAGAAAGGAAACGTTCCTTTCAGGCACGGAGTCACTCTCTCCAAGAAGATGTCTCCCATGACTTCTGAGGAGATTGAGAGCATGAGAGACGTTCCCTATGCCTCAGCCGTAGGGAGCATCATGTATGCCATGCTGTGCACTCGCCCTGACATTGCTCAGGCGGTGAGTGTGGTAAGCAGATTCCAGGCAAACCCAGGGCAGGAGCATTGGACTGCTGTGAAGAACATACTCAAATACCTTCGAAGGACAAAAGAGTTTTGTCTGGTATTCGATGGTAGTTCACTGCAAGTGCTCGGGTATACCGATGCCGATTTCCAGTCGGATCCAGACGATAGAAAGTCTACATCTGGGTATGTTTTCACGATAGGATCGTGTGCTGTTTGCTGGAAAAGCAGCAAACAGGGGTCCACTGCAGACTCCACAACCGAGGCCGAGTACATTGCCACAAGTGAAGCTGCCAAGGAAGCCGTGTGGATGAAGAAGTTCATACACGAATTGGGAGCGATTCCATCCAGCACATCTCCCATCCCGTTGTTGTGTGACAACAATGGAGCGATCGCCCAGGCTAAAGAGCCTCGGGCTCACTCGAAGTCGAAGCACATCGAGAGAAAGTACCATGTACTGCGGGAGATCGTTGGTAGAGGGGATGTCCTGATTCAGAAGGTAGCATCAGCGGATAATGTGGTAGACCCATTGACTAAGCCACTGACACAGAAGGTGTTTGAGAAACACGTGGAAAGTATGGGACTCCGGCTTGTACCAGATTGGACCTAAGTGCAAGTGGGAGCTGTTAGACCGTTTTGTATGCCCTTAGCTTCAATCTGATTTGATGTACTTTTGTTATTTAGTGGAAATAAATAAAGTGCATGTTTGATTCATGTTGTTTGGTTTAATTCTGTGTAAAACCCTAAAACTAGACATTTATAGAGACTCATGTTAGTTTTAAATGTTCACAGTCGTTGGATAAGTCTGGGGAGATTTATCCTGCCAAGGTTGATACTGGTGTGCCACCAAGTGTTGGGATGGCCTGTCTCAGCCATCAGGGTAAGATCCGAGGCACTTGCAGTATGGGATTACTTGAATCCATGAACCGGACCAGATTTCCAGTATTGCCTTGGACCTTGGAGATAGATGGGCAAAACTGGAAAGTTACACCTGACCCCTAGACTCGATTATGACATTTCACTCGGTGTTGGATCAGGCTGCCTTTGATATGCCATTCAGTGAGATCCTTAGCGGGGATCAAAACCTGGGTATGTTGGGGCAGTTTGAGAATTCATCTGAGTGGGTGATCATAGTGACAGAATCAGCCACTTTGTCGGACAAAGGGTACTGATCGGGAATGCACTCTCTCTAATGGAAACCAAACTGCCGGCAGTTGATTTCAATCGTTGGAATTTTGTTTTGCAAAATTAATATATTTATATATATATGTACGGTTTCGAATTGTTTGCAAATGGTTTTAATTCCCGGGATCCATGTGAGAGGAGAGTGCGACACTGTTCCTTGCAGTCGAGGGAGAGGTCCTCTCTTGTCGGGCAGTGCTTGATCATTAAGGGCTGAGAGGTTAAGTGTAAGACCATTGAGGATAATACCTGATGGGCTAATCTTGCATCTGCCCACAGTCCCTGGGTATATATAAGATGGCTTGGCCCAGGGACCACTTAATGTAAGTGTTGGGCCCATAGGGTCCATATGATGGAGTCAAGGGGTTCATTGAGTTTTTCAGTGAATTCAGTTGGGCCTTGTTTTAGAGGCTGGGCCGAACCCATGTGGCTGGTGTGTAGATCAATGTTTGGGTCCCACGCCATACAAAGAAGCCCAACTGGGCAGCAGATTGGAAAGTAATTAGACACTGAACACTTAATGGGCCAAAAGCCCATTTCGATGTGGGCTGATATGGTCACCCATCCATGGGGCGAATTTGAGATTAAAGTTAGTAAAAGGATTGGGCCTTTAGCCTTATCCACTCTTAGAGACCAAATTCAAATTAGATTTGAATCTGGTAACCTCCTGATAAGATCAGGAGTAAGCTAACTCTATCTGCAGAAAGGATTAAGATTATCCCCTATCCAAATACTGATTTGGATTGGGATAACTCCTAAAAAGGAGGTTTCTTAATCAAGAAGAAAGGAGGAGATTTCGAACCACCTTGAAGAGGTATAGGATATCTCCTGCGAATTGAGAGAGAATCTCATTCATACTCCAGAAAACAGTAAAAGCAGTTCAGCCTTTTTCGTTTTGGAGATCTTCTCCTGCCGCCGCCATCTGTTTTTTGCAAGATTAGATCTTTGCAGAAAAGGAATGTCAAGAAATCTGTTCTTGACATTAGTCTTGCAACAAAGACTAAAAGGATTTAGTGTTTAGTACTTCCAGAGGATTCTTGTGAAGGATCTAGTGTGTAGGACGCACCCTGCTGGTTCTGTTCCATTCACAGCTGTGTCATCTTCAGCAGGAACAGATCTTGGAGCATTCTTTCGGCATGAACACCAACTTTGGGAGATACTGCTTCTCCGGATCAGGTATATTCTTCCCATTTATGTTTTGGTACAGATCTGGTTTGATTATGGTTCAAGTAGTATCCTTGAATATTGTATTCTAAACTTAGGGAATATGATTCCCAGTTGAGAGAAGGTAGAAAATTTTTGAAATTCACCCACCCATTCCGCAACTTTTATGGCGTCCATTAGATGGATCTAACCATTCTTTCACACACATGCAAGACTCGTTGGCTCTTGCTAGGTTCATTTGGGACTGGAAAGCATCGACGTGGTCATGGGGGTCAAAGGACCCATCATACTTGTCTAGGGGAGAGAGTTTGAAATCTTTGGGCATGGGAACTCCAAGGAGTTCTGATGACAGGGGGAAGGAACTAAAAGAATAGGGGCAACTTTTACCTCGTTCGAGGTTGTTTCTTCTTTTCCTCGGAGCTCGGGCAGGATGCGGGTGGTAGTTCGGCGACTTCGCCGGCATCTTCGCTGCTGCTTAGAAGGCCTGATATTGGCGCTACTTGCCTCGGTGTTGTCGAGCTCGATTGGCCCGGATTGTTGGTAGTCCGCGGACACGACGCCGAATTGGTCTCTGCAAGTGGGAGCTCAGACTTAGAGTGCTGAGGTGCTGACTTGATCGGCAATGAGGTTCCTGATCTGCCGACGAGTTGTGAGGCGGGGGTAGTTAGTCTTTCCCTCCTGCCCGGGGATGAGGCCTGGCTCCTGGAGGGGTTCTGAAGTTGGGAGGCTTCCCCTCGGTGAAGGCGCCCGCCCTGAGGTGGGAGCTGCGGTTGGTTCAGAGGCAGTTGGGGGAACTGCTGTTGGTAGTTATGTTGGGAAATGTGGTGTATTACTTGCTGCTGATGGAGCTGATGTTGCTGGAACTGCTGCATTTGGGCTTGCATCGCCCGCATGCACCGCAGCAAGTCATCAAGCTGGTTTTGGCTGGTCGCCAGAGGGATAGTGGTCGGTTCGGCAAAGGCTGTCTCGATAGGGAGGGGAAGGGGAACACTCACTGGGGCCACCGTGCTTGGTGCATTGAGGCTAGGGATTCCGTCCGTCGAGAGGGGGACGGTGAACTGTCTGATGCATACAGTGGTGGGCTGAGGGTGTTCCCCTACAGCATTCAAGTCAGTGTTGTGCCTGTTTCTGGTAGAGGAAGCCATGTAAGCTAAGGTTTCTTTGAGAGAGAGAGAGTTAAAGGTTAGGGGAGGCTTTTTGAAGTCTTCACATAGATGGTGCCAAATGATGATGTGCAATCAGGTTGGTCCTAGCTGCCGGTTATCTCGCCTCTGACGGAGCTGAGGGTGCCTGAAATAAGGAAGTAATTGGAGACTTCCGGGGAGGAACCCGGTTGGAATACTCCGAAGCTCAAGTTAGTGCTCTTGAGAAGGCAAGGGAAATGAGGGACTTCAAGACCGGAAAGCATAAAAATCACATACCTCGTTCTTTTGGGGAAGGGGGCCTTTTATAATCACCCTGGTACACTCACTCCCATACCTCTGCCGGATCGGGTATCATTACCTCCGCCAGATCGGGTGTCATCATTTCTGCCAGACGCTAGTTTGGGTGTCATAGCCTCTGCCAGATGACAGTTCGGGTGTCATAGCCTCTGCCAGATGCCAGTTCAGGTGTCATAACCGCCACTGTCTTCCTTGTCAGGGCCGTCTCTGCCACGTCTGAGATGGCCGTGGCAAGTGGCCGTTGGAGGGCGGCTGTCATGTGTCAGATCCTTAATCAATAATGCGTGCCACCTCCGTGTACGTGCTTCCTTGGCGTCAGGTACGATTGTTCAGTCAGGTGACTTGGAGCCGAAGTGGTGTGCGAGGTGGAGCCTTGAGTTCGGATAGAAATGTGGCCCGAGCTACCCTGAGGTGGGCCAGCTCGGGTTTTTACCTTTTGCGCTCCTTGTGAGGCTCAGGGCCTCTAGGGAGAGCTCGAGTTCCTCATTGGGGAGCTCAGGTCGTGGGTTCCTTTTTGGGGGAGCTCGGGGCTCCTTCCCTTGGAGCTCGGGTTGTGGGCCCGCTATCGTGCCGAGCTGGTGCCTTTGCCAGGTCACTCTCGGTTGCTTCCACGTGTCGCGTGGCCAAGGGGTCGGGCTAGATCTCCCTCCATCAGTTTATAAAGAAAATTAGATGACACTCAAAGGGCATTTGTGTCCTTTTCAAATGCCACACAACAATTTGTTAACAACTAGTTAACGGTAGGTACTGGATTGACACACTATGAAAGTTCGAATACCGAATTGTCGCATTTTATAGTTTGAAGACCAAAACGACACTAGGCACAAAGTATAGGGTACTAATTTGTGTCTTTTTAATAATCAATTGGTTTATTTTTCAAAATTTTGTACATGTTCCAAGAAGAAAAAAATGTTTTAGGCTTTATTCAAACTCATATTATCTTAACAAGCAACTGAAGCATGGTGTAATGGTGGCCTTGCTTAATATAGGAATTGAATGGAAAAAAGCTAACGAGAGAGAGAGATTAATAAGGGGCTTCATTTTTTAGATTTTTAGAGAGGGGAAAGTTGGTCAATGGGATTTTGGTTCCTATTGACCGAGAATCACATGTTCATTTTTTTCAAATTAATGTGGGAACCAGGGACAATTTACTTTCCTGGTTCGGGTAAGTGATACCATCTCCTATGCGGGCAAATAACTTTCCCACCTAAGGGTAAGGTTTCCAACACTTGAATGGAACAAAAATGTCTCCTTTTAATAGTTAATTTTTATGGCTAAAATAGTCATTTCCTAAGAAAAACTTAATCACGTAATTAATTATATTTACCCGGATAAATAATTTATCAAAAAAAGAACGGAGCCTAAAAGAATTTCCAATCCCCCATGCCACTTTTAACCTGAAATCTTTGAGACTCGTATGAATTTGTATTTGGGTATATCTCTTCAAATTACATTTTATATATTCTTTGCATTTTCATACTTGTGAAGTACTTTTTGATAAAAAAAAGGGTCAATTACCCCCTGTATTATGGGGTTTGTGACAAAGACCCCCTAGACCCATATTACCTTGTAATAAGAAAAACATTTTTCATCTTCCCCGATTTCACGATTCACGAACAACAACAGCGATAGCGATAAGGGGAGAGAAAGGGAGATCGGGGATTACCGCTGCTGCTGTTCTCTACCTTGCAAATGGGGTTCCACCAGGGTGTCGTACAAGACAATCCTCTGCAAGTCCTTGGGCCGCTTCCATTTTCCTCTTTTCAACAGATCCTGGAAGAAGCTCTGCTTCATCATCTCCTTGACAACCACCAGTGAGAATTGGTTCGTGATGAAGAACATATTTGAGTTCCAGCTTCTGATTCTCTCCTTGTCCCAATCGTTACCAAAGATGGGGTCGTCATTAGGATAATCCAGGGGCTTTGGGCTGCCCAAGGACAAAAAGGCTATTTACAGTATGAAGCAACACTGCTGAATCAGTATTTGCGTCAACTCAGTGCCGTCACCGGGGATCTGATCAAATCGGTCGTTGATATACACTTCTTTAGCTTTTTCCCTCACTTTGTTCACCGTGTCTCTGTATTTTTCGTGAGCAACAGATCCGGTTTTGTCCTTGACATGTTTCCAGGAGTGAATCACTTTGTCCCGCGCGGAATTGTCGAGTCTAGTAGAGAACTTGCCGATCTCCCTTTCTCTCCTCCCCTATAGCCGCCGGAAGAGCAACCCCTCCTCCTCCACTTCCACTGCCGCCTCCGCCTTCAAACCCGTCACCGACTTCCACCGCTGCAACCGATTGCAGCGGAGGATTCGAACTCAGCGGCGGCGAATTCACCATCGGCCTCTCTCCCTCTCTCTCCATCTTTTATTATTCGTTTTCTTTTTCTATTTCTGCTCCTTCCCACAGTTGTCGCGCCCTCTGTCACCGCCGATCCAATTGCTGCCCCCCTTTGTACTTCCGTCGAATCAGTCGCTACCTCCAACCCAATTCGTCTCCATCATCTTCGCCCATTCTTCCATCAGTCGAGCGGACAATAGAAGTTGAAAAATCATCACTAGATCTTTAGTGAAGAAAATGAAGAGAGATCGGGGAGAGAACAGGACTTTGTAGAATATGCTGCATTTGGGTTTTGAAACACTCCCTATAGAGGAAGAAGAGAGATCGGGGGAGAGAGAGAAATATGGATCACCGTCGCTACTGTTCATGTATCGTGAGATCAGGAAAGATTAACAGTGTTTTTTCTCCTTTCAACAGAAACTAACGGAAGATTTTTGTACAACGGTCATAGTACAGGGGTCTTTGTTATAAAACAAAGTACAAGGTGATCTTTGTCACAGATACCGTAGTACAGGCGTCTAATGTAATTTACCCAAAAAAATAATTAAATCAGCTAAACTAATGTATAATTTGATTCGATACATATTTACATTCAAGATGTATTAGTATAAAGCACCAGTTCAATCAATTGATGTTGGCATAGAGCGGCATTGATTTTCCGTACGAATCGCAGAGTACAGTCAATACGTACTGATTTTACTTCATCATTGCTGACTTGGCCGTGTTTCATTGATCGTGGCAAGGGAAGAGCCCGTATGAGACCGGATCTGCTCTTCACACAGCTTCTCACATCCAACTCACATGCACATCTTACTATGCATTGGGAACATCTCCCATACTTATAAATTATTATTCACCGAAGATGTTTTCAATGCACAATGGATGTGCCCGTGAGGCGCCCATGTGTGAAGAGCAGATCCCATTCCAGCCCGTATCTACAATTCTACACCTTGCAGTACCAACCACAAGTGAATTGACATGTCACGTATTGGTTACATGGTGAGTGCTACACAAGGGTGCGAAGAAAAACTTTGGCTGTTGACAGGTGACAGGAATTCCTGTTATATTTAACTTTAAGGATAAGTGGATTGCAATCCACCTCAGAATCTGAATTGCAGCCCCCCTTAGTCTACTAGTAGGAATTGGGATTTGCTCCTCACAGAGTGCATTGGAAACATCCCACGGTGTATTGGAAACATCTCCTACTACTCGTGAGGTCGGTGTGAGGCGCCCTGTGTGAGGAATTTGGATTTTCTCCTCACACCACGCATTGGAAACACCCCACCGTGCATTGGAAATATCTCCCGTAGATAATAACATATAAATACAGGAGATGTTTCCAATAAACGGTGGGATGTACCTGTGAGGTTGGTGTGAGGCGCCCTATGTGAGGAACATATCTGGTCTACTAATACACCCCCCTCCCATAAATTCTAATATCTAGTCTATAAATGTGTGAGGAACATATCTGGTCTACTAATACCCCCCCTCCCATAAATCGCATCCTGCCCGATAATTTGACATCAATCCACGAGTAGGATTCAGTCCACCCGTAGAAATTCTAAATCCACCCTAGGGGTGGACTGAACTATAAAATCCACCCTAGGTAAGGAAAACTTTACAAACCTTGTATAGGTTTCCTTGCCTTTCCCTATATTTTCCTTCAAACCAAACATAGCCTAAACGTGGTCTTTAGCAATGTTAATGAACATGAATGTTAACATGTAGTACTTAACCTTTAACGTCCAAATCTGAAAATATTTGTTTTTCATTTCATTCCTAATATTAAAAAAATGGAAAAACCTTCAAAGTTGAAACCTAACCAAATCGAAAAACCTATCATCGTCCTTTCCCCTCCGGTTTCCTTGTGCCCAAACCAAATCAGATCGGGGGCCACACTAACCAAATCAGAACCTATCGTCGAGTGATTACTTACATGGTGTTTGGAAGCGTGGACACTTTTTGGGATCGATTTTCAAGAAAAAAACACTTATGCTTTCAAGACCTGTTTGATCAACATGCTGTTTGATAAGGTGATTTTCATCACTGTTTTTCATGTATGTACTGACAGGTAAGCACCACATATGATACACATCAGTCAACCGTTGGGGGAAACGGTTCACTGATGCATGAAATGCCAAATTTGATGTTTCATGCATCGGTGGGGTCCCAATTTTTGAGGCATACCTGATTTTTTAATAATCGGTTGAACCAAACAATGAAATACATGAACGTTTATTGAAACACCTATATGGATCCGATGTAGCACCATTTTTTTTAAAAACAGCCACCATTCCAAATATCCCCTTAATGATCACAGTCGCACCATCTTGAGTCAGCGAGCCGAGGGAACTGTACCTACGTAATTTGTTTCCACCTGACAAATTTGGCTATGTTTTCTTTTCATTTAGTTTAGAAAATTAGAATTAATTAGGTTAAGAATCCCGTTGATGGCACCCAGACAAAAGGTCAGTCCTGGACAGAAAATCCTACTCCAGGACAGGAAATTTGCGGGCCTTCTGGTCTGGCCAGTGGCCACCGCTAGGGCTCATTATCCCTAAACATATTTGAAATTACTAGACCCGACCTATAATGGCAGTCTTAAAATTGGATTAATAATAATTTGTTAGTAAATTATTTTTAAATAATTAAAAAAATAAAAATTTAAAGGTAATAATTTATTTATTTTAATAAAATAAATAAATAAATAAAGGTTTATTGGGATGAGACTGGTTACTGGTATAGGGTATCTTATACCACACCTGATCCATTGACAATCCTAAATATTGGACCCGAGAGAGAGAGAGAGAGTCGTATCGTGAGAGAAAAGAAAGAGATGACTTTCATTGTTTTTGTTTTATATGGTGGCATGACCATAAATAGTTAGATATTCTGTAATAAATATCAAATGGGAAAAAGTATTATGATTACATTTGTGTTATATAATGGTATTATTGTAAATAATTAAAAATTAATGAAATATTATATAGATATATAGAAGTATAGATACTTAGTAGAGAAAAAAAATTTAGAAATTTTTAAGAACAAATTTGAAAAACAAAAATTACATCGTGGACGAAAGAAGAGAGTGTGAAACTCTCTATTTTATTATAGGTATATGGATACTCAAAGGAGAGACGATATTATTATTATTATTATTATTATTACTATTATTATTATTATTTCTTTTCTTTTTTTGAGGACATGATTTCCTGGAACATAAATGATTTGCTGATACATTAGACTGTCATCGGGATTTGGGAGACCTTAGATGTGGCATATAGGTTTCGATGTTTCTCCTTGTTTCTACCAGCTTAGGGGGTTTGAATCAGAATCACTGGATTGGTGGATACCCATGATCTATCTACTACCCTGGTGGATCATGATCGTCCATTCCTTATCCCAACTGTATGGGGTTGACTACATGAATCCTGTTTCGTCAATTCATTCTATATATAGCCATATCCATTGTTAAATTATTACTGCTTAAATCATTTTTTACTATTTCTATTCATGTACTTTTTGGTCTATCCCAAGTTCTTCTATTCCCTTTACTACCCTGGTTGATGAAATGTGGAAAATGTATCGACTCAAAGAGTTGTTTCATCAGGATGATAGGATGTTCTAGAAGTGGAAATGTTGGAGGGAGGTACAAGGCAAGCCAACCGTATCAATTCCATATGGGTTATCAGGATATAGTCATCGGGAAATCAATGGCTTAATAAAGTAGGGCTCGCCATGTTTAATGAAAATTACACTCAATCCTACCATGAAGAAAGCAAAACTGGATGTGCCAACAGAGGATATATACTTGTTTGGTGTTTGTCATTGAAAAGCAAGTAGATTGGAAGAGTTGGATTTAAACTAGATACATTGTGTGATGGAAATTGGAAACCAAAATTCAAATTTTGATAGGATACACCCTGTATTGGGCGTACCATATCATATCTTTGGGGTCTTAATACACATGTTTAGAGGTATTTTGGGATTCCTAATTTTTTGGTTAAATTACAAAGACTCTCCCGTACTATGGGGTTTGTGACAAAAACCTCCCTATACATTGTTTTGCAACAAAGACCCCCTATACTTTAGCTGTTAGGTCTTTGTAATTTACCCCGTGTGCTTTTTAGTAGTGATACGCCTCTGCCGATACACAGGGCGTATCAATACTTTGAACCTTATTGGAAACCATGCGCTTCTATAAAATATTAATCCAATTAATCGGTAATAGATGGGATTAATCCAATTAGTTTTCTGATGAGTGACGACTGACTAGGAATCCAATTAGACTAGCAACAGCAAACTGGTGTAGTTTAATAGTGTTGAATAGGATTTCATATGCTTGTCAAAGTTGATAATCAAGCTTCATTCCTCCTAATATGGGATGGTCAAAAGCCTGTTACATGCATGGAATGAAAATAATAAAGAAAGGAAGTGTAGCAATCTCAAAGATGCTTTAGTAGATGGAAAAGATAAACTATAATAGATATGGAAGAGCTTTCCACTGGTGCTAGAGAAGTAGAATGAATAAGGCTTTATATTGCTTTGTTTTTGCTTTTATTTAAGGTGTTTCTGTGTATTACATGCATGATTCATAGATAAATAAAGGGAGGTGTCATCCTCATTTGATTTGGTTAAAAATTAAGGTGATTAAATTGTAATTGATAATGTTCTATAGCATGAAAACAAGTCAACACTTTTATGAAAAGTATTATATATCTTATATATATCAAACAGAATGAAAAAGACCTATATTCTAGACAAACATCATCAACATATATAGCCCTACCAAGGGTTTGGACTATGATATGAAAAAGATATGATATCCAAAAAACAACTGACCAATAAACTGTAATCATAAACATGGCAGCGAATCGGGTGTTATTTATCAAAATTCATGAGTGGGTTTTGATTGGTCAAAACTCTTCCCATGTCATATCTTTTCTGTATCATAGATTTTCCCCCTATCAAGAAAAAATATTGTTCATAATAATGCTAATGATCAAACTGCCAATAGCTCTAGAAAGATCTGTAATATGCAATTCCCATTATCACAAACAAGGTCAAGCAATGAATTGTGAGGTTTATTACAAACAGAGTGAATGAGAGTGATGCCGGAAGCTTAACGAAAAATTTTCCATGCACAACCTATTTATAGCTTGTGTTTGGTATCATTGCTGTTTCTACCTGAAATGTTTTGGGGTTGATGAATTGAAGTTATTTATGGTTGAAATAGACATACCTTAAAAATACATATGCGGGATGCTATTTCTAGGGGGTGGAATTTAATCATTCTAGCTGAAATAACTCTCACATGTGGTGTGACGACAATACATACCTCTCACCAATTTGCATTGATCAACCCAAAATGTTTCAAGTAGAAACAACAATGGTACTAATTAAATACAACCATAATTAGCTCTGGAATCCATTCCATTTAATGTTATAAGTTTCATTACTTAGTTCATGTAATCGAGTCACTCAATATACTGTACTATTTTATTTTGACAATGTTATGTGTACGTAATAGTTATATAAATTACTCAATTGGTTGCTACTGAGTATACCCTAGAAATTACTCACACAATCAATGGAAACAACAAGAACATCCTGTAATAAAAAAATGTATTGTCCTGTCACCTGTGCCAGGAACTTAAGAAAATACAAAATATAATGCAAAATAGAAAATACACAAGACTAAACACGGGTAGGTTATTTTTGCCTACATCCATTGATGAACCTCTGCAAAGTCATTATTCTCAATGGAAATATTGGATTTGCACCCAAAATACATTTTCATTGAATTAGGTTTTCCTCCATCTCTCTCCCCAATTTATGTACAATTGGGAGTTATGTATGTATATTATGCATAGATACCAAAAATACCCCTGTACAGACAATGTATGGTCAAATTTTACATTTGTTTCCACCCTAGACTCACCTAGCATTTTTTTTTTCACCCCAATTGCTGGATATTACAACCATGTTTGATTCACTGCTCTGGGCCTCATTTTTTTAATTCTGCTCATTCTAGGCAAAAATGGGAAAGAATGAATAACATTAGAGTATTTGGTTACAAAATTCTTGCCATGGGCTACATTCTTTTTAGAATGAAAAATCAACGCCATAGCACAAAAATTGAGTAGCCTACAACATGAAAAATAATCATGCCCCATCTTGCTCATTTTCATTCTTTGAGGAAACTTTGCCTACAAAACTGATGCCATAGATGTTTACTTTTGCGAAAATGCTTTTACAAAAGTACTTTTATGAAAATACTTTTGTAAAAGAAATTTTATATGAAAGAACGTTTACGAAAGCACTTTTATGAAATAACTTTTTTAAAAGCACTTTTACAGAAATACTTTTATGAAAGTACTTTTACAAAACATCTAAGCCAACTGGTAAACATTGACTGTTGGAGACCTAGGCTGACAGTTTATGAATACGGACACTTGTTTTTTAAATAATGAAAATGAGCAACATAGGACACTTGTTAGTTTGAAAAGAATTCATTTTTAGGAAAAAAGTGTTTGGTTCATAGCAATATTTTCTCATTCTGCCTATTTTTATCCATTCTTGTCCATTTTAGAATTTTATCTTGGGTAAGAATGAGAAAGAATGAGAAAGAATGAGAATTGGACCAAACATGGCCTACACTTCCACAAGGAATGTATTTGACAGACTATACAGTACTCAAATTTTGCATTGTTTTGGGCCTAGGGCTCCATTACCTTAGACTCTCCAGCATTTTTTGTCCTAACCACTATATACTAGTAGGGGTTTGTGCTCACGTTTGGCTCATAAAACCCTCTCCATTGTACCCCATTTTTCTTGTAATAGGTCGCTTGAAATGTAAGACATTTATTCATCAGGGTGAATGCATGGCAACATGAACACAGTGGCAAAGATTGAAAATGAAACACAGAATGCACAAGCTCTCTCTCTCTCTCATACTGTTCCTTTCTCTCCTCCCCCTCGATTATTAGAGGAAATCAAGGGAAGTATGGCAGCCTGATCCTCTCCGAAGGGTATATAGTGCAGCCTGATTGAGAAGCTATCAAGAAACTTGTTGAGCATCATGGGAATATGTGATTGTGTGTTGAGACACAAAGTGCAACAAAAGGCAGCAGTTAGGTGAAACAATGAAACTCCAATATAACCTCTCAGATCCCCTTTCTTCCCATTTTTCCCACAATAAACATAATTCAATAGTCTGATCAGGTTCCGGACACCAAACATAGGAGGAAAGAACAAAGATCACCTACTACAAAAATTTACCTCTAGTCATGAAGAAATTATCTTGCTAGCAAAAACCAGTAATACAACCCCCTCATATATATAGCAAGATTGATTAATCTGCAGAAGCATGAACTGGTGACTGAATTTCATCGCATCTGGGCACTACAATTACAAAAGAAAAATCTATCAGGAATTTGAATTTGGTAAATCCATGTGAACATTAATAAGCTAACGAACAACATTGTGTTTCAATAATGAAAGAGAGCCTGGGGCCAGCATCTGCATATATAGTAATTGCTCCCATACAAGCATCTGGTTTAAAGGAAATAGAGATAAGAAAAAAGAAAAACATATAGTTACCATAATTGAAATTTGGATGGATGCATTAGTGCTCATATTCGAGAAAGCTATCAGAAACTACTGCACATTTGAAGATATGAAGGGCAGTAACAACATTGAGAATCCAGGTTGTGATTAATAAGAAAAACCATGAACATCAACAAACAAGGAGAAATTAACTACCAGAAGACGAAAATCTATAAATATTTTAGGTCATACCCAATGATACATGTGTGTATTCTTGCCCAAAACATTTGAGCTTAGCCAGTATTCTCAACTAAAATCTTAGAACTTCACAAGTGAAAAAGAAGACATGAGTAAGTGAACAATAATGGTTTTCATTGGTAACAGAAGTAATTAATGAAAGGGATTGAAGTCCCAAAGGAATCTACGGCTGCGACCATTACTTATCCACAGAGAATTATTGTAAGCCACCTACGTAGAAATCAAAGGGAGGTTGAAAATTGTAGTTTTGAACTATAGAGGATATGATCTGATAAGGTAGCTAGGTTAATAATTGTATCATATATAGTCTTAACTTTACTCAAAAACTCTGGCAATAAAGCAATGGATGGAAAAGAAAAAAAAATCATGACATCAACACATACAGAGTGTAGGCATGTAGTTCGGCTGTTGTCTGCTTTTGGATATCCCCAAGTCTTAAGCTTCTGGGTCGCAGAATCAAAGTCAAACTAAGATCCGAGGAGGGTTGAATGGATGAATTCCCCATGAATAATCCAGTAAATTTGTTGCAAGTGTACGTGGGAACACTATGTATTAATTGGTATTGAAAATTAAAATCCTTCTGAACGTTTTCCTTTTCTAATTGATCAGTCTTAACACAATGAAAATAACAACAAATACATGGCACAAGTTCTTTAATATATTTGTTTCATCACATATGACATATCCATATTCATTCTTCCATGCACAAAAAGAAAAAAGCATTCATTACATTCATGCATGGGGATGCAACATGATGCATCCATGCTAGAAAATTCACTTAATCATATATATAGAACATCGATCGATCTCGTTTTGTTTCTTCAAAAGCAAAAGAAAGCTAAAGAAAGGAAAATTTCAGTACATATAGCAACTGGGTGTTTTATTTCTTTAGACGACGACATAGGACATAACTCATATATAAGATGCAAACGAAGACACAACATACACTCTCAGGAAACTTGATGATGCAAATCCATAGTGATCAGTTAGACAAGACAAGTATATATGTATATATGAAGCAATTAGCTCAGGGAAGGGCACTAATTTCAACTGGGGTTTTACTGATGGAAGAGAGAAGATGATCAAGGGATGAGACAGAGCTCAAGAAAGTTGCTCCTCGACGGTCAGTTCTTCAATCATGTTCCCATGGTTGAGGGGATTGAAGGCTTCGATCTCAGAACATTTGCTAGGGAAGATGATGGAGCCTGCAACTGCTAGGCCCTGCTGGTCCAGTGAATGGACGATGGGCTTATTGTTTGTGTATTTACGGGCAATAACAACCGAATTTATGACCTCGTCAGTTGGGTGAAAGACGGACAGCACCTCAAAGCCATGGAGATCGTCAGGATCCACAACAGGGTAGAGGAAAGCTCGAGCACCATGGGCGCTCCTCAGCATCAAGAGGGATCCAGGGGCCATGTGCTTGGCCAGGTGATCGATGATTCGAGTCTTCTCCTGCTTGTCCATGCCCACCAGAGCTGCCAAGAAGACAACATCGTAGTCCCGGAGGCTACTGGAGACAGTCATGATATCAGTAGTGTGAAAGAACATTCGGTTTGATAAATCAGGATCAGAGGAGACCAGGCGACGGGCCAGGGAGTTGGCCGACGGGTCGATGTCATAGTTGTGGAAGGTGGCGGTCCTGAGGTGAAGGGAGGCCAAAACAATGGAGGTCAGAGGAAGGGGACCAGATCCCACAAAGGCGACCTGAGTGGGAAGATGAGTGCAGTGGCCGGTGAGTATGTTGAACTCAAGTTGGCTGAGCTTAAGGTAGTTGTTATAGTAAGGGAAGATGTTGAGGTGGTGAATAGGGTTGTCACCACTGAATCCTAAGATGGTGGAGTAATGTCTTTCCAGGAGGCCCTCAGCTTCCCCACACAGTCTAATGAGCTTGGACCGAATGTCCTGCACGTTCTCACACAACTTGTCGACATCAATGGAGCTTTCTGGTATGCATGTGAGCACAAGCTGTGTGAAGAGAGTGTTGACATCCTTGGATGGCTTTAGGGACTCCAGCTTGGAGATCTGGTGGTAGATCTCACATATCTTTTGTACCAATGTCTCTTCCTCGCAGCCCATGTCGACACTATGAGGATAGAGTCTCTCAAAGATGACCGACATGCACTGCTCTTCCTGCTTAGAGACACCCTCCAGCACCCCCGAAGAGTCTTTATTTATTCACACTTGCGGGGCCCAGAGAGAGAGAAAGGGATTAATTAATTTGGGGTATTATAAGCCCCCGCGGCACCATGTTCATCAATTTTCTTTTAGGGTTAAAAGACCTAGTTAGTGATTTATATTTTGAGAGATTAAGGGGGAAGTTGTTTAATTGTTTAGCATCTATGTGTATACTATTTTTTCCCAAAGATTCCCAAAACCACTCCTCTTAATCCTTTCTCAAAATTATCAAGAGAAGTGTGTTTTGGGTCCTTTGGGAATCTTTTAAAAAGAAGAAGGTAATTGACCCACTATGTTCCCAATGGCTCTAATGTCGAGGCAGTGGGTCAAGTGGGATAATGAGTTCTATAATGGACCATTTTATGTGGTGTTTGATTTCAAGGTGGCTTTCGCTGTGTGGAGATATGCTAGTTATTACTTATTGCCGGGGTCCATTGCTGGATATTGATCGAATAAGAATGCAAGTCAAGTTGGATTGGAAATTTGTCAAATTTTTAATGGTATAAACCTAAACTGGGGCTTTGAAAATTTTAAAGCCGGGCTGTAACATGGTTAAGTGGTTAACTAAAAATCAATAATAAATAAAACATTACAAATGGGGGTCTCATACCCATATAGGATTCAAACACTTGACGCATCAAGACCTGAATGGGGAGTTGAGATGAGTTCAGATCTGCTGACCACAACAGATTGCTAGTCATGCTCATTCAGCCGCATGTTGAGAGTACCACAACTGGTGTTCCATATGTGCAGCTGGGTGGATGTGGCTAACAATGTGTTGTGGTCAGGGTCAGTAGATCCGGACTCAGTTGAGATTCCACTCTCTCTCTCTCTTTATGTGTGTGTATATGTGTGCAATTACCAACATGTTTCAATGGTCATTTTCCTTGGACTTTCGGAGTTTATTCTTAAAATGCCAAATTCATACATAGACAACCTGACTTAAAACACCATCTTTGATCATATAAACACAAACTACGTATAATATTTAGATAGGGGTTTATTTGGAATTCACATCTACACCCCACAGAGGGTGCCCCACAAATGCCTCACATGCAGCATATCCCAACCATGTATTGGAGCATCTCCAATTGACTAATTCGAGAGATGTTTCCAATGCATGCTGAGATGTGCACGTAGGGCATTTGTGGGGCGCATATGTGATCTTGTTTATTTGGGGACTCAGCAATTGATCCCATTAATAGGTAACCAGCAGGTCCGATGTGTTTTGATGTTGCTGTTTGCCTTATTCAACAATGCAACAATTAGAGTATGTTGAAATGATGTACTATATTGCTAATAGTCAACTACTAATAGTATACTATTCCTAGCAGTCAACTACTAGACGAAGCTTGTTCCTAGTAGTCCACTACTAGATGCAGACTGTTTCTCTAGTAGTAGAGGAAGATTATTCTTAGTAATTGATTATTAGACAAAGAGATTTCCTTTACTTTCTCTCTTTTATTTGGTCGCCTAATAAATGTTGGCACCACCAGCACAGCAGCACTATCTTTTGACTCCAAATCTTTTCTTCTCTCCTTTTTTTTCTCTTCTATTTAGCAACTTTTCTACCAAGAAAACAATTATTCTTCCATTCTAAAATAGTTCTTCTAACAGCAGTAACTTGAAGTGAATATAAACCTAAACAACTAGAAATAAACATTTTGGTAAGAATAAATTCTGATGTGGCACTTAATATATTTTGATTTTGATTTTTGAAATTATACTATATTTAGGATGTGACAACCCATTTTAGGTCTAATGGGTTTTGCAATACGCCACATCAATTAAACTGGGCGTTTGAACAACGCCATTGTTCACCATTTACAGACTTTTCAAAAAGTGATGATTCTGCAGTAGGCCCTTCCATGAAATCTAAGGCAACCATTACATTTGCTTATTATGGTGAACCGGGTGTTAGTAAATAGCTTCTTTGGTCGACCACCTCTCTCTCTCTCATGTATAGTTGACGTGACTAATGCATACAATAGAAACAACGAATTAAATCGTTTTTGTACAAAGGAAAAACGCTGAAAACGGCTTTGATGCCGATCGATTACTTTTAGGTTATGTTTAGTTTGAAGGAAAAAAATAAAGAAATCTTTATAAATCTTGTATAAATTTCCTTTTCCCTTCCTTTCTCTACCTTTTTCTTCAAACAAAACATAGCCTTAATAATAATCCCCTTAACAATATGTTTGAAGTTAAAACTTAAAAACCCAACCAACGGGTTGGCTCGCAATCAGGCAAATTAGTTGAAATAATGTTGGAGTAGATTATTTCTCCATAATCAAGGCATTCAATTGAAACTAGTTGATTAAAATACAGTCTTGTATTTTTATATTTTTTATCTTTCATTAATTGTAAATTTTATTTTCCCAATATGTTTTTACATTTCTCTCGAAGAATTAGAGCAGAATAGATAAAATGAAGAAGATAAATTCATGATAAATTTATCTCTCCATGAATTTAACATACATGTACAGAGTTATTCCCAATGTGCAAGTGGATGCCGATGCTTTTTGGGTGTGCACACAAAATTCTGTGAATAGGAAATCCAGGCTCATATGAAACAGTGTTGGGCAGTAATGACAGTGTTAGAGATGCAAATATAGAGATGAATGTGTGTAAAAAAAAAAAAAAAAAGATATGATTAAAAATACACTTATTTGAATGAACCTAAAATAAGGGCTTTATATCAGGATGATTGGTCAATGAAAAGAAGACCATCTACAGCACCGACTATGGGAAGATGTGATAATCACAATGAAAAGGGTATAGAGCTAGTGCAAACCACAATGAAAAGGGTATATTCTCAAGGTTTTTACTTTTTAAAATTGGACCATACGGAGAACTATTTTGGGGTTCAGTTTTTGGATCAAACATTCTAATCTTTCGGTCCAAACGGATAGTACAAAAAAAAGCAGCCAAAAAATGTTATCCGGGTCAATGGTTCGACCGCCTAAATCAATAATTTATTGACCGAATCAACGATTTTTTATCAAAAAACAATTTTAAGAAAAAACGAAAATTAATTCCTAATTTTTCGGATCCGACCATCTGATCCGGTCAGGTTTTGAAAACCATGACTATTGTTTTTAAAAGTGATCTTTTATCCCCATTAATTTCATCCTCAACAATTTAACTACTATTTTAGTGGATATTCGACAACATGCATGGTTGGTTTCTTTTACTTTTTGATAAGAGAACAATTACCACACAGAGTTAGGGGGTGTTTGCCAACGTGTATGATTTTATTTTTTAACACCAAAAAAAAAAAAAAATGCCACCATCACCAATGATTCTGTTTTGGTTGACATGGCAACTGTTTTTGTTTGAAAATACAAAATCTTACATACTGGTGAACAGCCCCTTAGTTGATCAACTAGGTTGAGATGATTCAACTTCCAAGTGGAAGCTGAACTGGCAACCTCAGAGGGTCAACATTTTTGCCACATCGTCAGAATTTCTTTACACGGAAAACACCACAGTAGTGTCTGCCATGTGGCTAAAGAGCCATATTATTTGTGCATTTTTGAAGTGAAATTTTGAAACTTCCAACAGTTGGGATTCTGAGGAGAGGGGTCCATCACACTGTGGAGAATATTTGCAGCAAAGCTTAGAGCACCGAAAGTGTCGTCGATCTAAATTGGTTGCCAAGCTCTAGCTATTTGATGAACTGTTTTCCCTCCAAGTGACTAAAATCATATTTCGGTAATAAATTTCAAAAGGAAGTTGGAAAAAGTAGTTAATATGACAACCGTTCTCATTAAGGTGGTGGGTTCACCTTTTTACGAGTAGATTCAGGTCGCAGGATCATGATTCATGCCGATAGAAGGTTCTGTAAGACTTTTAAGTAGATGACAAAGAGGTGCATATGCTGTGAGATCTCCCCATCCCTATTTGAAACTTGGAAAAGGCTAAAATAATCATTCAAGAGGAACACCCAAGGCTAAAATAATAACCATTTGTATTGTATAGCTTCTTTATCGGGAAAGAAAAAAAGAAAAATACTTCATTCAGGTTTTTATTCAAACATAGAGAGGGCCTTTCATTAGCAACACATTCACAGTTTGTGATGTTTATTGATCAAAGTGTCATTGCTGTCTTGTCACTCGTCAGTTTTCAAATAATGTGCCCTAATCAATCAGAATGCCTCAAGCATGGAGCACTCCATGCCAATTTCTTTAGAGCATTTTTCACACAGCATAGATTGCCACAAAGGCTTTGACCAATCACAAATCCCTTTTGGTAAAAGCCATTTGATTGGTTGATTGGTTGCAAGTTTTTGTGAATTTAAAATCTTTCTCATCATAGATTTCAAATGTGCCACCTACCCGATTCTTATCGGGTCATAAATTTATAGACCTGATCCGATTGAACCCATAGTTTATTTTTATTTTTTATTTTTTTAATGATTAATTGGGGCCAGATAGGTTGAGTGACCATTTGGGTAAGAGTTGTCACCCATGACAACACCATCTTTTATTTTATATATTGCTATTATTTGAGGTAGATTCCCTTATCTTATGTGCTTTCACACGGTATAGGCTTGTCATAGGATAGGATTTGTGATTTCAAAGTCCATTAAAAGTCCCAATTTTAGGATTTGGGGCACAGATAAATTTAATTTGTTATTAATTATGTTCATATGTCATATGACATTCGATATGTCACATGAAAGCATATATAAATGCTACATGATATTTGATTGTTAGATTAATGACATGTAGATGTATATTGCAATCGTGTCTTCATTGTTTTGTCAGTCATCCTCTCTGTCTCCCGAGTTCTTGACGACTCTAATGCCTAAAGACTTCAAGATGCCTCCCTTAGACAAGTATGACGGGTTGTTTGACCCCAATGACTATGTGGACTCTTTCCAGTCTCAGAAGCACCTAATTGGGGCTGATGAGTCTTGTATGTGTGTGGCATTCTCCACTACGTTCAAAGGGGTAGTTTGCACTTGGTACCGAAATCTCACACCGGGCTCCATCAAAAGTTGGTCACAGTTTGAAGACTTATTTACCTCGCGCTTCATCACTAGCAAGAAGTGCCCGAAGTTTCAGGAAAACCTTCTCAACGTAGTTCATAGAGAAGGAGAATCGATGAGAAGCTATATTATGCGCTTCAACGACACCAGCCTATAGATACCAGACCTCAACCCGGCAGCAAGACTCATTGCAGTGAATAAAGGAATAACCCACAAGGAGTTTAAATGGCATGTGGTGGCCAACAAACCAAAGAATATCACCGAATTCCTTAAATTAGCTGATCACTTCATCAGTACTGAAGAGGAAATCGATCAGAAGGCCGACAACCCACCAACAGAAAAGAGGAAAAGAGACAATGAAGAAACAAGTAATGGCGGACAAAAAAGAAGGAAGAGCAAGTCCCTGAGCAGGGGAAGAAACAAATCCAGAAGTTGGTCTCCCTCGCAAACTCGCAAATCAGGTCGGCGCTCCAGAACCTCACCTGTCGAAAGAACGAACTACACGCCATTGAATGCTAAGCGAGGAGAAATCCTAATGGCCATTAAGGACTCCCCTTTCATCAAAAGACCTCCCAGGTTAAGGGGAGATTCTGCAACAAGGAACTGAAATGTCTACTGTCATTTCCATAGAGACCACGGGCACAACACAGAGAATTGCAGGAACCTCCGCTACGAGATCTAGGAATTTATCCGCTACAGATACCTAAAGAAGTTCATACGGCGAGAAGAGAGAGGCCAAGCATATCGACAAACAAATTGACAGGGGGACTAGAGAAGGAATGCCCCCGAGACCAGTAGGCAGAACAAGCAACCGCCGTGACAGTTGCCTAAGGAAAGACCGATCTACGAGGTAATTAACATGATTACCGACGAGTCCATCATCGCGGGGTGTACATCAGCAGCTGGGAGGATCTCAGTCCGTGAGCTAGAAAATGAAGAGCAAAACCCGTCAAAGCAACCTCGGCTTGAAGAACCAATATACTTCACAGAGGACGATGCACGCGGGATCCAGTACCCTCATGACGGTGCCCTAGTGGTAAAAATGAGAATCAACGACTTCGAAGTGAAGTGCATCCTAGTGGACTCAGGTAGCTCAGCGGATATATTATTCAAGGAGACTTTTGACAAGGTACAGCTACAACAGAGCAATCTAAAACCGGCAGACACTCCTCTAGTAGGCTTCAGCGGCGAGGAGGTCAGAACTCTCGGACGAGTCACGGTAACCGTAGAGGCCGGCACGTGGCCAAATATTGTGAGGTTTGAGCACACATTCCTGGTGGTCGTGACTTCCTCTCCCTATAACGCCATAGTAGGTTGACCCATAACGCATGTCCTACGTGCGATAGTATCCACCTACTATCTAGCAATGAAGTTTCCAACTGACTATGGAGTTGGATTTGTGCAAGGTGACCAGCTCGAATCTCGTAAATGCTACGTAGCTACTCTCAAAAGGAAAGCGAAGCTAGTGGATGATGTTGAGCTTGAGCGACCAACGAAGTATGCCAATGAGCGAGCTGCCCCGATAGAGGAGACGATCCACATCTCAGTCTTAGTTGATGACCCGACCAAGACTCTCTAGATCGGTGCCTCGATCAACAAACCACTCCGCTCCCAAGTAGTAAGTTTCCTACTCAAAAACTTGGATATTTTTGCTTGGTCCACGGAACGTTGGAGGGTAGTCGATGAAGAAGTTGAGAAGCTCCTCGTGGTAGACTTCATTAGGGAAGTCCATTACCCGAGCTGGGTGGCTAACCCGGTTCTGGTGAAAAGGCCAAAGGCAAGTGGTGCATGTGCATCGGTTATATCGACCTGAATAGAGCTTGCCCGAAAGATAGCTTCCCGCTACCCAAGATCGACCACCTGGTGGACGTGACCTCAGGGCATGAGTTGCTGAGCTTCCTGGATGCCTATTCCGGTTACAACCAGATTAGGATGGACCCTACCGACGAAGAGAAAACTGCTTTTATAATTGAGCTCGGGTTGTACTGTTACAAGGTTATGCCCTTCGGATTAAAAAATGTCGGGGCAACTTTCTAGCGCCTTGAAAATAACATTTTTGAGCCGTTGATTGACCATAAAATAGAGTGTTATGTAGATGACATGGTCGTGAAGACCCAATTGTCAAATTATTTATTAAATGATTTAAGGTGCGTTTTTCAAATTTTGTGTAAATACAACATGAAGTTAAATCTAAACAAGTGTGTTTTCGGAGTCACCTTGGGTAAATTCCTAGGCTATATAGTCAACCGACGTGGCATCGAAGCTAACCTAGAGAAAATAAAGGTCATCCTATATATGGGACCACCTCACAAGATAAAAGAGGTTCAAAGGCTGATTGGCCGGATAGCCGCCCTGAGCCGCTTCATGTCCAAATCGGCATACCGGTGCTTACCCTTTTTTAAAGCCATAAAAAAGAGTAAGGACTTTGAATGGACTGAAGAATGTCAGCTCACCTTCGACGAGCTGAAAAGATACTTAGGTACCACCCCAGTTTTAACCCGACCCGAGGAAGGGGACGTATTAAAGCTATACCTCTCTGCGAGTGATGAGGTGGTTAGCTCGGTATTAATCAAAGAAGTAGATCGGGTCCAATGACCCATCTACTATGTTAGTAAAATTTTGCATGATGCAGAAACCAGGTACTTGGAGATCGAGGAATTACAATACGCGCTAATCATAGAAACTCGTAACCTTCGTTCGTATTTCTAGGCCCACACTATCGTCGTCCTCAACAACAAACATATGAGGCAGATTCTACTCAAACCCGAGGTGTCTAGGAGATTGATGAAGTGGTCCATTGAGCTGAGCGAGTATGATATCCGGTACGAGACTCAGCCAACAATCAAAGCCCAAGTCTTGGCCGATTTTGTAGCAGAATGCACGTTCAACACTGCAACCCCTGAGCTGTCCGAGCTCAATCACATGACGAGAGCTTCAACCAGCGCAGCACCAGTTCGGTTAGAGTATGACCGACCTGGGATGAGGAGCCCTAGATTCTCCATGTTGACGGCACGTTCAACCAGTAGGGAAGTGGTGCACGACTGATTTTGTACACCCGAACGAAGTGAAGCTGGAATATACTCTCCGGTTTGGATTCGCGGCATCGGACAATGAGGTAGAGTACGAAGCATTGGTCGTCAAGTTAACCTGAGCAAGGGAAATGAAGGCAAACCACCTCGTCATATGCAATGACTCACAACTAGTGGTCAACCAAGTCACTGGTGAGTACGAATCCCGTGACCCCACTATGACTGCTTACTTGGCCAAAGTCAGAGAGATCCTACGCGGCTTCGTCTCCTACTTCATCAGACAGATTCCGAGGTCTGAGAACACTGAGACCGACGCGTTGTCCTGATTAGCCAGCACAAGCAGTAACACCATGTGGACCGTGTACATAGAGGACTTACCTCGGCCCAACATTCTCGGGTGGGGGGGGCAGAAGAGGTTGCTCCCGTATCACAAGCAAAACCGAGCTGGATCTAGGGTTGTTCACAAGAAGACCCAACCTGATCAAACCGATCAACCCGGACCGACCCAATCCAAGTCGGCAGGGTTTTCTTCAGCACTAGTTGGTTTCGGGTTATAAAAAACCATAAACCGATGATTCGGTTTAGTTTCGGTTTTCATGTGTGAAAACCGAAACCAACCCGAACTGAACCGACTTAGTAGTTAGTTCCTAGTTAGTAGTTACAACCTACTTAGTTCCTACTTAACTAAGTTGTCTCTATCCTAGTTATAACCTAACTTTAAGTTAGGTTGTATAGCAACTAAGTTACCACTAAGTAGAGCCGAAACTGACCCAAACTGACCCAACCTGACTCAAACCGATCAGGTCAATTTTGCTTAACATAGGGTCGGTTTCTGTTTCAATTTCAGGTAACCCGACCAGGTCGGGTCGATTGGAAAAACATAAGTAAACTGACCCAACCCGACCTGTGAACAGCCCTAACTGGATTGACCCACTCGTAAGTTATCTGCTTCACGGGACCCTACCTATGGAACGCAATGCGGCCCGAAGGGTAGAGCACCAGTAAGCTAAGTACGTCCTTATAGGCAGATAGCTATACAGAAGGTCTTTTACGCTCCCCTACCTGCACTACTTGTGACCCTCAGAGGCCGAACATGTACTCCATGACACCCGTGAAGACTTGTGTGGTGGACACTTGGGGGGCAGGGCTCTCGCACAGAAAGCATTACGGCAAGGTTATTATTGGCCCACAATGAAGGCGGATGCACTCGAGCTCGTCAAGAAGTGTGACAGGTGTCAGAGGCACGCCATCATTCACCATCAACCCGCTACCGATCTGAAATATCTCACTAGCCCATGGCCCTTCGCGTTGTGGGGAATCAACATCCTTGGCCCTTTCCCGCCAGCAACAGGGCAGATGAAGTTCTTGGTTGTAGCAGTAGACTACTTTACAAACTGGGTGGAAGCCGAGCCTTTGGTACGAACACAGCCTGCAACATACAAAATTTCTTTTGGAAAAACATAGTATGTCGCTTCAAGCGACCTCGGGTGCTGATACTCGACAATGGGAAGCAATTCGAGGATATCAAGTTTCAAAATTGGTGTGCCGAAATGGGAATTCAATAGAATTTCACCTCGGTGGCACACCCTCAGGTGAATAGGCAAGCGGAAGTCACTAATAAGGCAATACTTCACGGGTTGAAAGCTCACTTAGCCCGAGCCAAGGGATTGTGGGTGGATGAACTACCTAGTGTCCTTTGGGCCTACCGGACCATTGTCAAAACTGCCTCAGGTGAAACACCCTTCGACCTTACGTATGGCACAGAGGCGGTGATCTCGGCAAAAATCGAGGTACCTACGTTATGATTGGAGGCCTACGATGAGGAGGCGAATAATGACGAGTTTCCTACCAACCTAGACCTAGTAGAAGAGGTATGAGACCTGGCTTACATTCAAATTGCAGCTTACCAACAAAGAGTAGCTTGGTACTATAACGCTCGGGTAAGAAAATGACACTTCCGTGTCGGTGACCTGGTTCTTCGGAAGGTTACGTTACCTAAGCCCGGCATTGGTAAACTCGGACCGAATTGGGAAGGTCCGTACCGAGTTAGACGGGTGTTCGAGGAAGGCATGTATGAGCTCGAGACTTTGGAAGAGAAGCAGGTACTCGAGCATGGAATATTGACACCCTGAGAAGGTACTACATGTGACCACCGAACTGGTCAAAAAGGGTGACCAAACTGGAGAGAGGACTACGAGTCACTCCCAGAAGCCTATGGGCCATGGTGCCGAGCTGACAGAAGACCTCAGCACTGTGATAAGTCCTAGTCGCCTCTTCGGCATAGGCAAACAAGTTCTAGTTGCCTCTTCGGCATAGGCAGACAAGTCCTAGTCGCCTCTTCGGCATAGGCATACAAGTCCTAGTTGCCTCTTCGGCATAGGCAAACTGGCCTTAGTAGCCTGTGAGATATAGACAGATCGGGTATGTACCCTACGGTGTCTGTTCGCCCTGGTATACAATAATGAGATTATTCCTAATAGCGACGAGCTCACCAGCTTGGGAGTAACCTATACTGTGTTCACTCCTATTTGGTTTAGCTCGCCAGCTTGGGAGTAAGTTATACTTGGAGAAATTTGCACACAGATTGCAAAAGGACTTGTATTTCATTAATATGGAATGTCGAGTACAATAAAAAAATAAAAAAAAAAGAGAGATTTTTACAATGGACCGAACTCAGAGGCTCGAAGTATTGAGCATTATAGAAAAAGGGGGGGGTCCACGAAAATAGGCATTTAGTCACTTCGGGGCTCCTCATCCTTACTAGAGGCTTTGGCAGGGGGATTTGTCTCCATGCGGTCCTTAGCAGCACTGGTCTCCTCATCCTCATCAAGCAGGTCGTTGTCACTTTCTGCTTCAAAGTCCGGGTCCTGGGCAGCTTCGTCGGCCATTTCCTCTATGATCTTCGATGTTGTTATGGCACTGAGGTCGAGCTGGGGTAATTCACGTCGGGTTAACCACCTACTGAGCTTGAATACTTTGCGGTAACCCGTTGTCCCAGCCTCGACCAGACTTTTCCGATTCTCCGTGGAGGACTTGTACTCATCAACAGCCTTAGCCTTGGCCTCCTCCACCACCTGAAGAAGCAACTCGGTTCGTTCTTCTACATGGGCCTTGAGGTTCTCCACCTCCCTCTTCAGTTCTGCCTCACACTCATCGAGCTCCTTTTTCTCCGACATCAACAAGATGATCAGCTCCTTCTTAGCTCGCGCGTCATTCTTCAGTTGGTTATTCTCGTTGCGAGCTAAGTTCAGTTCGGCATGGGTCTTCCGGGAAGACTCCTCAGCTTCGAGAGCCCGCTTCAAGTTCACCCCGGACTGATAAGCCAAGGCATGAATGGCGGAGTTCACCTGCCAAGAGAAGAAAATAAGCATCAGTATACGAAGAAGTTCAAGTTCAAGATTGGAAAGAGAAGTTCAGGAACTTACCACCATACAGTGAGTAGCTGCTCGAGCCCTGAGCTAAGCAACTGGCTGTTCAGCCCAACGAGCAACCTCCTCGGAAAATATCATGTCCTTGCTCTTGAGGAGGCTGAACCTTGGAGTCAAAATACTTCGAGCTGCGTTATCACTACCAGAAGAAGTGGCGGCCGCAGGAACGGGCTCCAAAGACGTAGCCTCCTCGGGCATGCGGGGTGGGGAGGGCTTGCCTGAGTCCTCAACCAAATCTATTACGGGAGGTTGATCGGCAGACGGGTGGTTAGGTTCGGGAACGGCGGCTGGTGGGTGCTCAACACGAGCCCTTTTTGAGGCTCTCTTCTTCTTTTTCCCCCTCTTCATACTCCTGAAGAGCTCCGTGGCGGGGATGTCCATGGCAGCTGCAACAAAAAACGAGCTAAGTTAGATGCAGTACCGAGGTAAAACAAACGGAAAAGGTACAACAAACAACAACCTACCAGGACTCAGACCGGCTTGCACGAGCTTCTCCTCGGTCACGAAGTCTTTGAACTTCAGGCTGAGCTCCGCCCAAGATCGGAGCGCCTCTCTTGTCTTCAGGTCCAACCTAACACCGGGGTCCTGGATGGCTGCCCTCTAGTGAGTTGGGAAGGGCCACCCTTCAGTGTTGCGAACCACGAAATAGTGCCTCTTTCAGTCCGAGACCTTGTTAGAAAGCTCGTGCAAAAGTTTGAAACTAGGGCGAGATGACAGATAGTAAGTTCGCCTTTGCTTGGGCAGAACACTAGGTGAATTCTTCTTGATGGAAAGAATAAAAGAAAAGATGTCGAGGCCAAGGGGAAGATTGTAATCGTGGAAAAGTGAAATGGTTTCTACGATGTTGTGGATGGAATTCAGGTGTAGCTGATCTATGGTGATGTTGAAAAATTTTACGACCTCGAGTATGAGAGGGTGAAGTGGAAGACGAAGACCAATAGCAAGTTGCTCCTCAAAGATCACGATCTCGTTGTGACCATGATCCCAAGGGAAGTTACCTAAAGGAATGCTATAGACGAGGTCGTTGGGAAGTCTGTACCGGGCTAATAAGGTTAGGAGCCTATCCATCATCATTGCCGATGGGCCAAAGTTGTCTGGCAGCTGACCTTGGTGTGAGGTGGAAGCCAGGTTACCCGAGGCCTCTCGCTCCTGATCCGAAGCAACCTCCTTGGTGGGACCAGGGACTGCGTCCTGACCCGATGTAACCTCCTCGCTGGGATGGGGATCCACGGTATGAGCCGAGGTACCCACTTTGACTCTAGTGGATTCATCGCTCCGGTCTAAGAGACTATCAAAACTAAAGCTAGACATGCTAGAAAGACACCGAATCGGAAAGAAAAAGCAAAGGGGGATTCATCAAAAGAAAGACCGAAGAAAGGAAAGCGACCACGGAAAGACACCGAACTGAAAGACTCGAGCGCGACCTCAGATTGCGGATCCGCAGACTTGTAGCGAAGAAAATGAGCCCCTTGGCCCCTATTTATAGCTAGACAGTCCGGGAATCAATGGTGATCAACACGATTCGACGACTCCTTGAGAAATCGGTTGCACGACCCCCGAGTTTGAAATCGATTTAGCACGTGTTTTGACGTTCGTCGAGTTTATAAACGGCATGACGTCCGCGCGTGACTCGTATCCAACCTGGGTTATTACTTGGTTGAGTCGAGCGGTCGAACAGGTCCGACCGACGATTCGCCCTCCAAGTCACATAGACTTCGTGCCAAATTCACTCCCCGCACCAGGTTGAGATCCCTGGCACGAGGAGTGGGGGGCAATTGATGAAGGGCAATTTGGCACGACCTAGCAAGAAGGGGACACGTGGACGTGATCAGATTAGGGGATGACAGCTCAGCTCGACAAGTCTAGTTTGCAACATTCGGAGCTCGTGTATTCAGCCACCTCGGCCCAAATCCCACCTTGATGTAGAGACACCTTGGCATCCAATCTAGTTCGAGACTACAGAATCAAAGTACTAGCTCAGAGCTAATGACCCGAATCACTGTGTAACTGACTCCAGAGGCCTCTCCAACGGATCTCGAGTTTCTTAGGATCACAATGAGCCAACAGATTCTGACTTTCCTGAGATCACGATGAGAACTCATCCCGGCTCCGCCGGAGTCGGAAGTGAAATGATAAGCCTTATGTACACACTGCTCTCCTTCAAAGGAGGAACGAACCTTATCTCCACACCCCAGAAATCTTAGAGCTCTTTTGTGAAGCTCACGATTACTTCACTATATAAAGGCATGAAACCTCAAGGCAAAGGTATGTGTGGTTGCTCTATCACTAGCTCCCAAATTCTCAAGCTTTTAGCTCACACAACAGAGTTACTGACTTAAGCATCGGAGCGACCTCGCCGGGTTAGCTATCCAGGTTCTCTGATCCACTGTCTTGCAAATAGATCCAGCTCGCTGCTCGATTAGAAGACAAATCACCCTCCAACTAGGAGTAGTCAGATCGCACAACAACAGGATTTATCCCCAACATTGTCACAGAGTTTACTTTCTGTGAACACAATACATAACGATAAAAAACTAAAGAACGATACCGAGTTTACTTTCAGAAAATAGGATTTAACCCCCCAGAAAAATAGAAAACATAATCTAAAACATACCTGATATGTGTTCACTGAAGAACGATAAAAAACCGGAGGATGTGGCTTTATTATTTTGTGTTCACCACTTTTATATTTTTAATGTCTGGGTGAATTTGTAACTTTGAGTGAAATGCATTGGAAGAAGACGGAGGCATTCGGAGTATCCTTGAAATAAAAGCATGCGGCGGGAGATGCATCAGAAGCCCAAACACCTCCGACAAAACATCTCACTACAAATTCATTTTATTGGTTTAAGTGATAATATGTGAATTAAAAAAATTGAAAATTCTAAATTCTAAAAAATTAGGAAAAGGGTGGGGGATAAAGGAGAGAATGAGAGACATGCTGACATGGTATATATATATATATATATATAGATGGCCACTCCCTCTCCCTCCTATGGAATGAAAATTCATTCTAGTATCAAGAGTACTAATTCTATAAATATACGATCTTTGGTGTGAGTTGTAATGTATTTTATTAATCTTGTAAGGAGATGTTAACCAAACGAGCAAACAAACAAATAAATAAATAAACAAAACAATAGGATTTTGTCAAAATCTCCAATTTTGAAAATCCACAAAAACATATTTTTCAAATGGAACTTTCGTTGTCAAATTTTCAAATTATTATTATTATTATTATTATTATTATTATTATTATTATTATTATTATTATTATTATTATTATTATTATTATTATTATTATTAACATTAAGAAAGATAGTTAGGCATGATTAGCATCACATACGACCAAAAAAGTGAATACTTTTCTCCATAGGCCGCATTTGATTTTGGTGGAAAAATCACCGATGGAAAAGTCGGCTTATTAGATGGTTTACATTGATGCATTTAAAGCATTTTTATTTATTCTTATCATTAATTCCACTAATTAACTTCATGCATAATAAATTAATAATTCTAATACCAAAAAAACTTATACTTTTAAAATTCACATAGAAAAAATAGTGTTTTCAGCTAGGTGGCAGTAAGAAATTAAACCACTTTGGGTTAAATGGGCTAACTCATGTTGTCACAATTGAACAATAAAAATTCAAAAATAAATAAAATGCAAAAAATAAAAATAAAAATTGAAGAAAATTTTGAGAACTTTTTTAACATCATATATTCAACATATTAAGGGTGTGAAACTTTCTTTTTAATTAAACTACCCATATTTTTTAATTTAAGTCCCTCTTTAATTCTGAGGGCTAATAATGTAATATCATTTATAAATTTTCACCTCATTTAATTCCCTCTCATTAAGTCTTATATTTAAGATATTATTGCATATTCTCTCACATTAAATCTTATATTTAAGGTATTAACTCACATTAAATCTTATATTTAAGGTATTTTTATTTAATAAATTATAATAATTAGATCTTTAGCAAATACATTTTAACGATATGAAATTCATGTTTTTTAAAGGGTAAAATGCTGAAACCTCCTCTAAAATTTCTGACCATTACTGAAACCTCCCCCGAGTTTGGTAATTACAATCACTTCCCTTGAACTTCCTAACATAGTTGCAAGTAGACCCCATCTCTTATATCATCTAATAGGTAAGAGGCATGAAAATGTCCAAAATAACCATTTTTTATTTTCCAATTTTTCCCTTCATATCAATCACTAACCAAACTGTTTCAATGTCTTTTTTGAAATTGATTTATTTTATAAATTTTCTCTTCATATGAATCCCTCAAAGGTAAGGTTGCAATTTTAAACCTTTTTTTGTTGTACATAAAATTTTTATTGTTTGTTATGCAAAAAACAAACTCAATAGTAACTACATGAGTATTTTGGACATTTGTGTGCCTCTTGTTATTGGATTCTAAGAAAGTGGGTATATTTCCAACTATATTAGAAAGTTCAAGGTAGGTGATTGCAATTACCAAACTTCTTGGGAGATTTCAACAATAATCATAAACTTCAGGGGAGGTTTCATCAATTTATCCTTTTTTTTAATTAACAAAAACAAAATGAAACCATTCTTCCATCCAAGTTGTGGGTAAGCCAATTCAACCATCTCGGTCAATTGGGTGAATCCATGATGTCATAGTTAAATAATAAAATTTTTAAAATATAAACAATTTCACAAAATAAAAAAATATATAGAAAATGGCCCATTACTTAAATATTTTATATTAATCATATCAAAGAAAAATAAGTGTCATAAACAAGAATTGTTTTTATTGATAATGGAAATGAAGTAAAAATTTTAAAACCAAATAAAAAATGAAATTGATTTCCTATTTGGTCTGGTTGAATAGTTCAACTTTTAGGTCAATTGTGTAAATATCTGATGTCATAATTAAGTAATAAAAATTTAAAAATACGTAAGTTTTGCAAAAAAAAAATTTTGGGTGCATCTCTAATATTATATATTCATCATATTAAATAAAAACACTTGTCATAAATAAGAATTTTTTATACACATGAAAATATAAAAAATGTAATTTGAATTTAGTCCCTTTTTAACTGTAAAGGAAAAAAAATGTAATTTGAACTATTATTTTTCACCTTATTCAAATCCTTAAAGTCATATATAAGGTGTTAACACCCATTCTCTCTCATAATTAATATATTTAAGATATTTTCTCACCAATAAATCCTGTTATTAGATCTATTTCCAATACTTTTAACAACATAAATCTCATTTTTTTTTCAAAATTGAACCAAAAAATGAAACCATCCTTCTGTTTAGGTGGTGGGTAAGCAATTCAACCATCTAGGTCAAATGGGTCGAGCCATTATGTCATAATTAAATAATAAAAATTAAAGAAAGACAAAAACACAAAAAATTACAAAAAATATATATAACATTTGTAAAAAGGACATCTGAGACATCTCTAATATAAAATTATTTTATAAACATAGAAATATATACAAAATTTAAAATAATTTGGATGTGTATTACTATCTTCATCATTTAAAATTGCCACTTGCTAAGCATGTGCAAATTTACTAGTGATCTAAAGCAAGTAAATACAATCGGTTCACTTGGAATAGCTCATCATCCAAACAAGAAATTAGTTTAGATAAATACAAAAATACCTACATGGGGCTGACATGGTGATGTTTATTTAAGAAATGACCATTAGACCAAACATGTACTAAAAATACTAGGAGTATTCTTTTTTTTTCCAATGAATAAGCCCTTTAAGCTTTTTGATTTTTTCCATACCGTAGTTGAACTCAAGAAAATATTTTCTAATATATTTGTTGTAGGTTATTAAGGTAGATATAATGGTTTGTAGAGTGGGTTGGGTCATGTTGAGGGTCAACCTGGGCCCAACCCTAAAGGTGCAAAGACCAGGCTTGAGCATGGCCCAACCTAAGGAAAAGCTTGAATTTATCAACTCAGGCCCAACTCAAACTTAACCCTATAAAACTCAAGTTGGGTTTAGTCAGGCTTGGGTAAGTTGATCGAATTTAAAAGAATTTATGAAAATTTTTGTTTAGCCATCTATTGTCGGGCTTAATTTAGGAGTTGAATTGATTAAAAGTACATATGTAAATTTACCTAAAAGATCTTTTAAATAAATAAAATGCATTCATATATTTGAGCTCCAAAAAGCTCATGGTTGGCTCAAACAAAAGGAGTCACCACCCATTTTTTAAAGGAAATGGGCCATCGTTTCAACTTTAAAAACTTAATTTTATTGCTTTGATAGTTACTCCATTCTCCTCTAGGAAAGGCTCTTAACTAAGAGATTTCAGGTTCCAAAGGATTGGGAGAGGGAACGTGTTAAGCACCCCTATCTCTAAGCTGCTATAACAACCCAATATGGGAGTTATGTAGGCTAAATTTCTAATGAAAACCATCATAAATGATTGCTATAAATTCTAAAATTTGGAAAAAAGTATTCCCAATTCCTCCTTAAAATGATTCCGATGTAATGTTATCAGGCCTTAGGTACTGATTTCCCTAAGACCCTCACCTCTTCACCTCTTTATCTTAGTTTAGAATAAGTTGAGAACACAAGTTCTCCAAGGTCTTAGAACTTCCAGTAACTAGCAACCAAGAAACTACAAACTTGAGTTAAAAGATGAAATGAGAGGCTTACCTCTCGTGTGTAACCTTGTCATTGAGATTCTAGCAACCAAGCGAAAAGAGGGCTTGAATGAGCTCAAGAGGGGTTTGAAATTTTCGAAAGCTTGGAGATTTTTTACAAATCTTAGATTTGAAAAACAATGGGTGGATGTGAAGTTGACTGTAGAAATGTTTGGAGGTTTCTTACAAATGGGAGCTCTATAGAGGTTGGGAATGCTTCTAGCATCTCTCCTCTGTTTCTCCCCTCTCAAAAGGTCCCACCTTCAGAGCTTGTGTTGGGTCTATATTTATAGAGGAATAAGGGGAACAGGTCTTAGATTCACCCAATTAGGGAGCGTAAGCTTCAAGAGAGCATTTTCATAAAAAAAAACAAAGATTTTTCAAAGAAAAAGGTGCTCAGTCAAGCTTTCATTTTTGGTGAGATGATTTTCCTTGATTTGGGGTTGATTTTCATAATTTATGTGTGTCCAATGAATTCTTGGGGCGTGCATATCATTGCGATCTCATATTTGGGGCTGCCAGTGGCATAAAACGTAAATTTGACTTAACAATAATTGTTATTTTATGTTTTTCTAACTTTTAAGTGGGGGTATCTTTGGGTTTTGGGGATTTTTAAGTCTATTACTCAATTTTATTATTTTAGGGGTTTAAATAGGCCAAGCATGGCATCAGCCATCACCCATTTGAAGTCTTAAGTTGGGATAAATGAATGAATGATTTAATCTGATGCATCAAAATGGAATTTTTGTAGTTTAATGGTTAAACGAGTGAATTATGTCATAAAATTTGATCTACAGGAGTGTTTTGGGTCTTTGAACATAGTGGCAAGGTCTGATCGGTCAAAAAAGGCTTAAATGGTGCAGATTTTTGGCTGGTATGCTCCAATCAATAAGATTTGTTAAAATAGAATCTTAGCTTGATGGAGAACCAAACAAGAGAATTTGGGGATAAATTTTGGTGGGTAGAAATTTTTGAATGTCCCGAATTTGATGATAATGATGGATTTATGATAAAAATGTGGATTAAAGGATTTAGTTCGGATTAAGGTTCCTACTTATGTCTCATTGACCAATGAGAGGGTCTAGAATGGGATCTTTCTTGTTTTGGGTGGAAAAAGAGGGAATTATGGCTGAATTAAGGTTCCTACTTAGCATGGGGGCATGCATTAAGGTGAGGAGTCAGGTGGTTGGTGCCGATTTGAGAAAGAATTGGTTGGTCTTGGTTGTCTGGCTCTATTTATTCATGGTCATCAAAATGGAATCTTGGCATTTTTAAGCTTGACCGTCGTAGATTTCTAGTGGAATTTGGGGCTTGATCGTATCTTAGGATCCTTGAAGCAAATGAATGTGCCAGATTTGAAGTTAGGGTGTCAAGGTTTGAACACCGCATAGACCGGGACCGTTAGAAAGAAAATTAGTGTGATGAATGGTGGATCTTTGGAGTTTGGTCATGAAATTCAATAGGTACTTGTGGGGCTTCACATAAAAGGGGATTTCTTTTTTGGATTTTGAACTCTCAAGTTGGTTTAGTTTTGTTTTCAAGCTTTGGGTTTAAAAAGGAGGTTTAACGAGGTATGGTGAAGGGATCGAGAAAAAATTACGTGTTGACATGTATGTATTTGTTAGAGTAGACTCGGGTTGGGTGAAACTAAACTCAAATTAGGCTTAGACTACCCAATGCCTCAACCCAAGCACAACCTAAATTTAGGCAAGTCCAAGTCTTTCTATTCCTAACCTAACCAACCTAAAATATCATGGCAATCCTGGACAAAAACTCAAGTTGGATCAGCTCAAGATGCAACTTGGATAACCTAAAGATTCAGGCCTAAAGTAGTGTAAATTTTTAATTTGGGTCATTCAGAGTTGCACCCATGGTTACAACCCTAAGTCTGAGGGACTATAACCAACGTTCAAAGTATCGACACGTATTGACCCTTAACAGCCAATACGTGTCGTATCAAGGGCACCCTGATACACCTCTACAAAGGGTGTATCGGGGTTCTGACCGGTTCAGGGGGTGGAGGAGCCTTAAACTGGCACCCTAAATCGATTTTGAAAAAAAATAAAAATAAGTAAAAAAGGACCGATACTGCCTGATACGCCCCTAAGCATATCGGACGTATTGATATTTAGAACCTTGACTATAACTTGTTGGCTTTAAGGGTAGGAGTTCTAATGGGGTCAATTATTCTTCAAAAAGATAATGGCCCCTTTTATTACCATGTGGTCTTCAATTCCCATATGAGGGAAAACACATTTCACCTTTTCTCGAATAAATATCTTTTATTGGGTTGGTTTGGTTCTATCCATGAAACCTATTCTTTTAAAAAGTGATAATATATTGTTTTTAATTTTTTTTTTCTTTTCAAAGCCTTGACATTAATAATAATATATTGTAAACATTCCACATTTCCAACCAATATAATCGAGATTGACTTTAGTGCTCACAAGACCGTGTTCACACCGTTCACACAGCCTTTGACAGTCAAGCATTGGGAATATCTTTATACTTGTATGCCTTTTTTTTATGGGGAGATATTCCCAATGCAAAGCTACAAGGGACTGTGCAAACAGTATAAACACGGTCTTGTGAGGACCAAATCCAATTTCCATATAATCATTCAATCTTTGGTCATCAAAAAAAAAAAAATCTTGAAGAAAATAAAACTTAATTCACATCACCAAGCATAAACCTTTTGCATCTAATCCCTTATTTTTCAGTTTTCACAGCACTCTTCTCTCTAATCCACATTTGGCATACCCATCCTCACATACACTTTTCCTAGTGGTCAGTGTATTACCTTACTGTCGTACCAAAATTTTGGGTTGCCCATTTTCAATCAACATATCAACTACAAAAGCATTTATTAAAACCCCACCCGATTTCCACTTCTTAACTTTTAGTGGACAGCTACAAAAGCGTTGGATGCTCTCATTCTCAACACCAATAAAAATGGAAATCTGGATATTTTTAATATAATTTATTATAATATACAATACATAATCATAGGTTTTATTTTATTAAATATATAAGCATTGGTTTGTGCTGAATGATTAATTATTTTTGTCATTAAATAGATAATGTAATTAAGGTATGTTTTGTTTGCAATCAAAATTGGAATTGGAATTGAAATCAAAATCCTTTCGAATTGGAATTAGAATTGCCTATTCCCCTTTCTTGTTTGGTTTAAACGAGAATTGAAATCAGATTTCATAAAATATGCTTGAGTACTAAGGAAGGTTGGCATAAGTGAGGGGTTTTTGGAATGGGAATTAGAGTCTCATTTTACAATAAATGGGAATTGGAATCCCATTTTGCCCAACCAATTGTCTCCAAACTTCTTATACCTACTCCAGAGGAACTGACTCCTTAACAAGTTATTCACTAAGGCTATGTTTGGTTTGATGGAAAAGGAAGGGAAAAGAAGGGAAAGACAAGAAAACCAATACAAGGTTTGTAATGGTTTCCCTACCTTTCCCTACATTTTTCTTTAAACCAAACATAGCCTAAAAGACAATGCAATAAATCATTTGTCAGCTAATTTAGCTACAACGAAAGAGTTATAGATGGGCTAGACACAAAATAACGCACAATGAGTTAGGCAACCCTATCAAGAGTGAACACGCTAATGTTTTTGATGAGGGTGGATTTGGCCCTCCAATGATATTTTGACACATGGCCTAGGCGCGACCTAGCGACCTGGCACAGGTGCGATCTGGCAGCCTAACACAGGCGCGACCTGGAGGCCTGGCCCTTGTGCAAGCTAGCAGCCTGGCACTAGCGCGACCTGGCCCTTGCATGAACTGACAACCTGGCACAAGCGCAAGCTGGCAGCCTGGCACAGGCACCGACCTGGCGGCCTCACCCAAGCACAAACTGGCAGCCTGGCCCTGGCACGACCTGGCAGCCTGGCCCAGGCGCGACCTGGGGGCCTGGCCCTGGCGCGACCTGATGGGCCTGGCCCAGGCGCGAACTAGCGGCGTGGCACCGGTACTGACTTGCGGCCCGACACAGGCGCCAACCTGGCGACTTGCGAGACGTGCTCACCGACAAATTCGGCATGCATATCCAAACACTTCCACGATCCTTTGAAGTTGGCCCATGTACCGAACAATCCGGAGGGTGGTCAACGTGCATGGTGATTACCTTAGGGAATCTCGGACCACTTGGGTGACCTCTCAAAAATCTCGAATATGGTGCGTGAAGCCCACACCAAACAATGCCTATATAAAGGCACCAACCCCAATGACATGAGGGGGGAAAGTAAGCATATTCTAGCTCTCATACTTTGTGATTTTTAGCACGCAGTCTACTATGAGAGTACTGACTTAAGCATCGGTCCTCTGACCTTGATTCCTTGCAGGTTTCTAAAGAACTACGAAGCTCAACAATCAATCTGGCTCGCCACTAGGCAGCTAGGCCCTCTGGTCAGCTCGACAACTAATGGGCAGCTCGACACTCTGGTCAGCTTGGCACCTGAAAGGCAGCTCGACACTCTAATCAGCTCGTCGCCTAACCTGCCTAGCTTGGCCCAGTTAGCTCATCACCCAATCTGCTCCCAACTCAGACCAAATAACGAGGTACTTAGCACAAAAAAATGATCCATCAATTGGTGTCATCTGTGGGAATCGCTACAAAAATCTAAGTTCTCATCCTCTGAAAGGCTGAGTCCTCTTCTTCCAGAAAGCTAAGTTCTCACCTTTTAGAAACTAAAATCTCTCACTTTCTAGTTTCCATTTTTATGAACTCAAAGACTATGTAGGAAGTTGATGGCCAACAGACAAAGCAGCTCTACCAACTTTATTTCAACTTGGATAAAGCCTCACCAGTCCTCTTCACGACGTACATGGACGACCCTGTCGGTCGAGCCTTCCAAGGCTCCTGTGCGAGCTGGTGACCTAAAGTCCATAGTGCTGCCCCATAGGTCCTAGTAGCTTCTTGTAGGAGTGGGTAACCGACGTCACTAACGAGGCTGATGCAGCGCAACTGTAGCTCTAAGGCGCCAACCTGGCAGCCTGGCCCAGGCGCAAATTGTCGAACTGATAAAAGACTTCGGCACCACATAAGACCCAGTCGCCTCTTCGGCATGGGCAAAATCAAAGATCAAGGAGAGTGGACTACGAGTCACTCCCAAAGCCTAAGGGCTAAAGTGCCGAGCTGATAAAAGACTTTAGCACCACATAAGACCCAGTCGCCTCTTCGGCATAGGCAAAATCGATGGTAAGGAGAGTGGACTACGAGTCGCTCCCAGAGCCTAAGGGCTAAGGTGTTGAGCTGATAAAAGACTTCATCACCACATAAGACCCAGTCGCCTCTTTGACATGGGAAAAATCAAAGATCAAGGAGAGTGGACTACGAGTTGCTCCCAGAGCCTAAGGGCTAAGGTGTTGAGCTAATAAAAGACTTTGGCACCACATAAGACGCAGTCACCTCTTCGACATGGGCAAAATCAAAGATCAAGGAGAGTGGACTATGAATCGATCCCAGATCCCATGGGCAAAGGTGCCGAGTTGATTAAAGACCTCGGCACCACATAAGTCCCAGTCGCCTCCTCGGAGTGGGCATACAAGTCCCAGTCGCCCCTCGGCATGGGCACATAAGACCCAGTCGCCTCTTCGGCATGGGCAAAATCAAGGGTAAGGAGAGTGGACTGCGAGTCGCTCCCAAAGTCTAAGGAATTGAATCGACGCTTACGAGCTCATCGAATTAGTCATTTCAGGCCAAAAAGAGCAATCTACTCCCTTCGCCGAGTTACTTTCAGCTCGGGAGTGGGGGGCAAATGATGAGGGCGGATTTGGCCCTCCAATAATATTTTGACACATGGCCCAGGCGCAACCTGGCGGCCTGGCCCTGGCACGAACTGGCGACTTGGCCCTGGCGTGAGCTGGCAGCCTAGCAAAGGCGTGAGCTAGCAGCCTGGTTTTGGTGCGACCTGGCGGCCTGGCCCTGGCGCGACCTGGCCCTAATGCGAGCTGGAAGCCTGGCATAGGCGCGAACTGGCAGCCTAGCGCAGGCACCGACTTGGTGGCCTGGCCCAGGCGCGAACTGGCGGCCTAGCCTAGGTGCAACCTGGTGGCCTGGCCCTAGCGCGAACTGGCGGCCTAGCACAGGTGCCAACCTGGTGACCTGTGAGACGTGCTCGCCAACAAATTCGGTATTCATATCCAAACACTCCCATGATCCTTTGAAGTTGGCCCACGTGTCAAACGATCCGGAGGGTAATCAACATGCATGGCGGTTACCTTAAGGAATCTAGGACCACTTAGGCGGCCTCTCGGAATTCTCGGATATGGTGCGTGAAGCTCACGCCAAACAATGCCTATTTAAAGGCACCAACCCCAATGACATGATGGGGACAAGTAAGCATATTCTAGTTCTCATACTTTGTGATTTTTAGATCGCAATCTACTATGAGAGTACTAACTTAAGCATCAAAGCAACCTCACCGGGTGAGCCACCCCAGGTCGTCTGACATTGATTCCTTGTAGGTCTCTAAAGAACTACGAAGCTCAACAATCAATCTGGCTCGCCACCAGGCAGCTAGGCCCTTTGGTCAGCTCGGGAACTAATAGGCAGCTCGGCACTCTAGTCAGCTCGGCACCTAATAGGCAGCTCGACACTCTGGTCAGCTCGTCGCCTAACCTACCTAGCTCGGCCCAGTCAGCCCATCACCCAATCTGCCCCCAACTCAGACCAAATGACAAGGTACTTAGCACAAAAAATTGATACATCACCAAAAAAATACATAACGTGTTCATGACATGAATGAGTGTCGTCATAATCGACCTTTCTACTAAACCATCAACCACCTTAAGGGGTTCGACCTGTCATGTAGGAAATATTCGAGAACCTCTAGCATTAAGTCAACTGCCCCATTGCCCTTTTAATTTGCAACCGTAGAGCACCTCAACAATAGGGATGGGATTCCAACCCCTTAACCACTCAACCCAAAAACCTCGGTGGCCGAGAAAAACAGCTGTCCTAGAACAAACTTAATCCTCTTGAGTGACTGTCTGCCATCCAACAATCCAAAACAATTAACACCAGCATCAACAGCCCTAGGACAATGCTCGGAACGCATCGAGGGAGGCATCCTTAGGGGTGTCAATGGATAGGTTTTGGATTGGATAGGTTAGATGAACTAACAATACATATTGAATTGGACCGGTCCAGAGTTAATGGTTCAAAGTATGTATTGGATTGGATTAAATCTGGTCCACCCGTAATGAATTTATTTTGGGTTGAGCCATTATTTGGTCTATTCATAGAAGATAAGAATATGGGTGTGAATGGTCTAGGTTTGGGTTATAATTAATCTAAATTAAAACAAATTTGAATAGATTGGACTGTCCAGGCATTGAATTGGAACAGTTCAAAATGGTCTAAAATATTCATCGAATTGGACTAGACCTGGTTCATTTGTAATTAGACTTGTTTGTGGGCCTGGTAGCCCGGTGGGTTGGTCCAACCCAGCCCGGTCTATCTTAAATTGGGCTTGGACAAAATTTTAAGCTCACAGGCTAGGGCTCGGGCTTTAAAAATCAGGTCAACTATTTTTCCGAGTCGGGCTCGAGCTTTCCCAAATAAGTCCAGTCCGATGATATTAAATATACAACAAAAATATAATATATATGTTAATAGTACAATATATTATATAATAATAAAATTAATAGAAAAAAGGTATTACATAGATTAAATGTATAAAATATTATATAATATATAATATATTATTAATAATATATAATTAATATGTTATACAATACCTATCAAAGTCGGGCTTTGGGCTTGGGTCTGGGCTTTCGGCTTTATATAGGGTCGGGCTTGGGCTCAAGATCTAGGCTTGATGGTCGGGCCGAGCTCGGGCTTGGACCTAGTAATTTTCTATTTATAAAGATGCAAAGCCTGGCCATTAATAGGCCTATTTTTAATGGACTCAACCTTGAGTAGAAATTATCCAAAGATCCACCTTTAAAAACATATATCCAAGACGAGCCACTTCTAGCAAACTTCAAGATGTTGAACATAAAGGCCTATAACGAATTCGATACATGGAACATGTCTAAATCATATGCTCCATTTCTTTTCGTACATATTGGCCGATACGGACCCAAAACTTTCAAATTTTAACTATTGCTAGATTTGAACCTTGGTCATTGATTTTAAGTTTTAACAATCACAAGTTTGCCAATGATCCAGACATACTTGTTTTCTATGATTATATGTATTTTTAATTTTAAGTAAATTTTCACGTTTCTTAATGAATGACAAGTTTTTATTAATAAATGCTAGAATTAATTATTAAAATTTATAGCAACACCTTCTGCTTGGTACCAATGCTCTATATCTGTTTTCAACATTGGTACCCATCATAGGAAGTCCATATCACTGCCACATCATGTATTATTTGGCAACAACAAGCTTCAAATTGAAATAAACGTTAAATTTAACATTTCCCTAGACCTCGCCTTCTCGATTTTCAAGGCATAGTTTGAAAAATCATTTTTGTATGAAAAAACAATTCCAAACATGTTACTGTTTTCTAGAACACTGATTTTTTCAATGTAACGCTAATGTATCACAATTTTCTGGAACAATGGCATCGATGCCGAACGCAGCCATAATATATAACCTGCTAGGGTAATAATCCAACTCTGACCAATCCAACCTTGGTTTGCTTAGGTGCTCAAGTGATATATCATATAGACCATTATCTGTAAGCAACAGTTTATTTAAAAAGAAATTAAGAAATGCTAAGCACAGTTTTCCACAAGGCCTCTGGGGGACTAAGAAATGGTAAACACAGGGATAATGAAAATAATGTTTTATAATATAAATTGTATTTAAAAAAGATAGTTGACTTTATTTAAAAAGAAATTAAGTGATTTTGGCCCATGGATGAGACCCACATCTAGTGCATGTAGCACCCCTCTTCTGAATTGTGAAGGATGAAGAATGGAGACTAAATTAATGAATCTAAAGACCTCTTAAAAGTCGGTGTTCGTTTATTTTTTAACATTAAATTTTACTTCAGATGGAGGGGCCGTCATCTTAAATTTTATTAAACAATAAAGACAAAAATTATTTTAAAACCTTAAACAAAAGCACACTTCCTTTACCACTCAATCACCCACCGCTGATGTATGCAGAAATTCTGGGGCTGTATACATGTTCAAGTGTTTTTTTATCACTATCTCCCCAAGAATAATAAATACAAGTATGAGAGATGTTTGGATGTACAATCAGAATTTATTATTAGGCCAATATGAAGTATGTTTTATGAGAAGCAGATTAGAAATCTCTATGAGAACCATACAAAGAAAAGAGAAAAAAGAAACGAACACAATAGAATATAGAACCGAGACAGAAACAACACCTACATTCTTTCTCTCTTGTGCCGTTGTGCGTTAAAATATGGCCTTATGGCATCAAAGCAAAAAAGCAAATATTATTGAAAATGCTTCCCATCAACTGGTGGACCATTGGTTTAGAATCTTGATCATGGGGCAGGCCCCCTCATGTACATAAAGTCATTTTGACTTTCATTAGATGCATTTTCCAGCTAGGCCCACTAGAGCCCTAGTCCAAAGAAAACTAAGAAAGTTGGGCTTAAAATAATCCGGAATGGGACAGTAATGGAGCCTCTGATGTCGACATTTAATGTCATGATAAAATTCTGCTTCATGACGTTCGTTACCTGCTTAGTGGTCCAAGTTATTTATGCCCCCTTCTTCTTCTTCTTCCTCTTCTTTATCTTAATCTTAGACTCTTAGTGCTATTTCTCCACAAGAAAGTAGAAAAGTTGAGTCGAGTCGTAGACCACAGAGACAGATATAGGGATATATACATGCATCCATCATCCATCCCTTTTGGCCAATTTGGCCACTCCACTCTCCCCAAAAGAGGATTAACGCGACTACTCGACGTTGAGAAGGAGATATATGTTTGAAATGTTGCTTCCTCTCGTCCGTTCCTTATTTTATTCTGACATTTCAAAAGGGCAATGATCATGGCCCCTGTTTGTGATCCAAATCATTTACACCCCAATAAGTATCTAAGATTTGTCTTGCCGCGTGATAAGTTGAATCATAGTGACCACGACTCAGACCATTGGTCGTCAATTTGATCTGATAATTCCGTCCGATCATCACAGCTTTCCGGGGATCCATTTAGATTAGGGGTCTGTTTGCTTTTTAGATTTTGAGAAGGGAGAAAGTTGGCTAATGAAATTTTAGTTTTTATTGACTAAGAAATCATGTTCTTCTTTTTTAGATTTATGTAGTGTTCATGGAATTTTATATTTTCCCCAAGTAAGTGATACCCATTTTTCACCTAGGCCTCGTTTGATTTTCGGTAAATTATTTACCCGGGTAAATGCAGTTATCTGGGTAAGTTTTTGATGGCAAACACTTATCCAGGTAAGTGCAATTGCCCATGTTCTTTTATTTCTCAATGACTATTTTATCCATAAAAGTTTATTATTAAAATTGGCAATTTTGTCCTATTTAAGTGTTGATAACTTTCCCCCTAGATGAAAAAGTTATTTATCCATCAAAGACCGGTAAGTGATACCCAAGAAAATAAACTTTGCCCGGTCCCCACATAAATTTGAAAACTGAACATACGATTCTTGGTCAATGAAAACCAAAATCCTATTGAACAACTTTCCCCCTCACAAAATCCCAAAAAAGAACACCCCCAAAGGAAAAATTACCAATACTTGGATGGGACAATGTTATTTCTTTTAATAATATATTTTTTATGGTTAAAACAATCATTATCTTATTTACTGGGAAAATAAAAGAATATAGATAAATGCAAATGGGGCCTAGAACTGAATTTTGTTGAGTGTAATTTGGGACAAATTACGTCCTCTCATGTATTATTATACCTTTTGATGTTGGTTGATTAATAAAATTCTAAGGTGGCCGGCCACCCCCGCTCGGTCCCCCACTTAGAATACAAGGCAATTTTAATATATGCATCATGATATATGCTTCTGAAATGATCAATCGATTGTCACAAACATGGATAAAAACTACAACTTAAAACTTACGTCATTTTAACATTTTTTTTTAACTTCAAGCTTTAATATAAGCGGAAAAATAATCATCTTAAAATTTTATTAACCATTATAAAAATAATAATATAATAATATAAGAGACGACCTAGCCCCTGCTTTGCCCATAATTACATGTTTTTCATGCTAATAGTTGAATGGGTAGACTCTTGCTTGTTGTTTGTGGTATGGAGAACCTGGTTTTACATTATTTTATACAGAAGTTAATTTGAATATAAGAATTAACAATAAGAGTCGGAATATGCTATGTAATGTACGTATGGTAAACTGTAGAACCGCAGAAGCTAATAAGATAGACTTTGAATTATTTTAAAGCTTGATTTGATTGGTTGGATAATCCAAGTTTTTCAACTTCCCAGATTCCTTGCTTGCTTGCTAACACTATCCTCCCTATCCTTTACTTTTAACTTTTGAGACAAACCATTATCTTTATCATATCAATGTATGCCGATAATTGCCTCGGCTTCACGTCAGAACGACGACCATCGCAAAGAAGACATTTCAATCCCATAATCTCTCTCTCCCTTTCTTAAATTGACAATACGGTTGGGTGACGTCATCAACCGCTCCATATCATAGGGATGATACCCCACTTAGCTCTCCAACTTTTTTTTTTTTATTGGATCTCCAACTTAGAGTCCATGAGCCCCACCCGGATGCTACTCTATACTGGATTTTATTGCTTCAGGGCAAATACATCCAAGATCTAACTATACTCATTTGCTAGTTATTTTTTAAATTTCTATCTAAGGGTGTATTGTTCGGTTAAAATATTAGAAATTCGGTTAATTGAAAAAATTAAATTAATCGAAATTTATTATATACATATATATTATTAATATGTAAAATATAATATACTATAATATATATATATATATAATATTAATAATATCTAATGTACATTAACATATACATATATTATAATATATATAAATATATTCATATATAATACATAATATGTTTTAGTATAATATTAACAAATTTTGTTTTTAACCAAAATAACCCAAAACCAAATCGAAAAATTTGGTTTCGGTTCGGTTTTATATTTTAAAAGTTTGGTTTTTAAAAATTTGATTTATTCGGTTCGGTTTACGAATAAACTGAATGCTTACCCTTATTTATATCAATGTTTTAAAAAACGATTCGGAATCGGAAATGTTCTAGCCACTGGTTTTTGGGTCAACAGTTCGACCGTTCGGTTTGAATGGATGTTTTATCCTGACAAAAAAAAATTAAAAAATAATAATTAAAATAAAAAGTGAATGTTCCATATGGTTCGAACAAATCGACAGTTTGACCGCTCAGGTCAATGGGTCATTGATCAATTCAATTGTTTTTTCCCATGTACCAAGTTTGGGGTAAAACGAAATTGATTGCCTAGAGGGTTTTTGAGCCGAACGGTCCGACTATCCGGGTCCACAATGATTCAAAAAGTGGGTGTTCCATGTTGTGGGAAATTCATTCTGTTCCATTGGAGCGTCTTTGGTGATCAATAAACATTAAAATATTTTTCTTTTATATGAATGAATATATCGATTTTTTAACACATTAATGAGGCATTCTACAATATGAATTTTTTGTTTTCATTTGTTTTTAAAATTGCTACATCATTTCCTGAAAATCACTGCCATTTTGAGCCACATCAATGCTAGAGGAATCAGTACTGAAATTCCTGTTTGATTGGCTGGCTTTTTGGTGATTTTCAGGAAATCAGCCAAAAAGCGATTCTTGAAATCAGCCCTTTTTCAGGGATCCCCATTTTTGGTGATTTCCTGATTTGCAGCTGATTCCAATTTTTTTAAGATGGCATGGCATCCAACGTGGCATTGAATAATAATTCTAATGCAAAAATAATCGGCCTTTGAGAAGGTACCAAACAGATTCGAAGCTAATTTCAGAAATGATACCAAATAACAAAATTTGCGGATTTTTGAAAAATCGGTAAAGAAGTATACCAAACATCACTAGAAACATGTTTTTGAACTATGTTTTTGTTTTCATTAGGTTTTGTTTCAAAAAAATGATGCACGTTTTCAAAACCAACAAAATATTGGCTTCTGAAACGAAAACAAATTTTCTAGTATGGAAGTTATTATGGAACATGGTATTGAATAATTAAATGAAATCATGTTTTTGAAACTGATTTCAAAAACAGGTTTTTGATTTCAGTTTTAAAAACAAAACACACATACAGTTACATACACAACCAAGAACAAGTTTTAGATATGATCTCAAATCTTCTTGAGCACGAACATAAAATGCTTCTCGATACCACTTACCATGGTTTTTAAAACTGAACCAAACAACGAACTGGTCAGGGTCCGGTTCCCAAGTCGAACGGAATAAAATGATTTGCCAAAATCAATCAAGTCCCATTCTGACAAAAAAAATAAAAAATAAAAACAGCCAAAACTGTTAAACGGTTCAAACGATTTAAACAATTCAACCGCTCGGTCAACGGTTTGCTGACCAAATCAATGATTTTTAGCAAAATAGCGGTTATGAGGTAAGACAGAATTAATCACTTAACCGGTTCCCGGATTTTCGATCCAACCATCCTGTCCGATCCGGTTTTGAAAATCATGCCACTTACTACCCCATTGAATGAGTGCAAAGGATAAATCCAGGATTTATAGTCCTGACTCTCCACGCAGTTGTATGTTGGATGTATTGCCTGAAAGCAACCACCGATCAACATCCAATTTAATTTTATGTATTGACCTCAAAACCAAAAGAGGGGAAGTTGTAGCAGAAAGATGATAGCGTTCACGACACTTGACATCTCAACTTGCCCAAACGGTAGTTGAGTGGTCAATTTCCTATTTTTAAGTTTAAAGTACATTTGGGGTCGGTGCCAGCTTGGAATTGATGTCAATTTAATACATAGAATGTGGTTTTTGGACCTTCTAAATATTTATAACTTTACAGTGGGAATCAAAAATCTACATTAGACCTATCCGTACTTTTCCATTTTTTCTATCATTCACCGACCAATTAAGAGGGGCCAATCAGGAAGTGTCTGGCAATACTTTACATCTACTTTGCAGAACCGATTGAAAAGCAGTTTTAAAAACCCTTATCCGGTTTATCAAAAATTGATCCAAAACGGAATCATTTTTTAGTTCAGGTGATATAGGTTATGGTTCAACTAAGTCAAATGAGCCAATATGTGACAATATAGATTAAATAATAAAATATAAAAATAGATAAAATTATAAATAATTATTAAAAAATTGGGCATCTCTAATATTATATATTTATCATTATATTAAACAAAAATAAGCATGATAAATGAGAATTATCAGTGAAAATGGTTAAATTTACAAAAAAAAATAAAAGAAACAGAAAAAGAGAATTGATGTCTAACTCGAGACCCGTTAATCGGGTCAAATGGTTCAGCTGTTGAACTAAATAGGTCATTGGATCGTTGACCAAGTCAACAGTTTTTTTGCAAGTAATAATCAATTGAGGATGATGGCTCTATTTGTTTGAAGTGTAGTTTCATCTGAACTAGTGCGAATGTTGGATATGCATATCAGAAGAGTGTAAATTCAGGTTCATTTTGCATTAGGTTCTTCGCTGAAACAAACAAAACAGAGTAAAATCTGAAACAAAATAAATCAAAATTTCTAACTAGGTTAACAGCCACCTTGTGCTAAGAATGCTAATTATGTATTCAGTCCAGCCCTCCCAAGTCCCAACAATGCGTAGATGGCGCTGTCAAAAGTATGCTAGTTTTTTGCCTAAGAAATTTTTTAGGTGATCCCATCAATGATGCAGTTATAGCAATTCCCAGTTACGCAGGACATTGGATTTGGTATATTATGAGATCCAGGCCCATAAAGCCCAAGACCCACGTAATAGATTCAAGCATACATATGTTAGTCTGCACATTTCAGGGGTGTTATGGTTGGCTTTGAGATTGTATTGCGACCTCAGCCTCAATGCAAACACATCAGTATATATATATCCAAGTGGATAAGTAACTTTCCCACCTAGGAGAAAGTTGTCAATACTTGGATGCAATGTTTTAAAAACCAACCATGAAGCAGAACCATTGTGACCACTGGTTTCCGGGTTAACTGTTCGACCATCCGGATTAAACGGTTCAAGCGGTTTGGATTATTAGGGCAACTTTTAGACTTTTATCAGTATGAGAAAAGAGAGACTATGTAGTTGTCATCTGAGGAAGAAAGAAAGAAAGAAAGAAAAGAGAGAAAGGAAAAAAAGGAAAGAAATGAGGGAAAAAGGAAGAGGAGGAGGAAGATCTGGCGTTCACCGGCTGACGATGACGATGACGATGACGGTGGCGATGGCAATGACAATGGCAGCAAAAACAGCTGAAGATCTCAAATGAGATCTAAGAACTGTGATCTAATTTCTCTCCAACCTCTGCAAATCTTGTTTCTTCTTCTTCTTCTTCTTCTTCTCTGTTGTCTTTGGGATCTAGTGATCTCAGATCTGAGATTGGTCTTGTCTCAGTTCCTCCCCTCTCTAATCTCCTCTGCATCCTTTATTAAACCGCAAATCGTTGTTCGGGTCGAATGAGTCGATGGTTTGATTGCTCGGGTCAGCGGTTCTTTGACCAAGTCAATGGTTTTTGGCCCAAGAACGGGTTAAGGGTGAAATGGAACCGGTTTCCTAGACGGTTTCCGGGCTGAACACTCCGACTGTTTGGGTCAATGACGGCTTGAAAACACTACTTGGATGGAACAAAACTGCCCCTTTTAATAATGGCTTTTTATATGGCTAAAACGATCATTATCTTATTTACTTGAGAAATAAAAGAACATGAATAAATACACTTACCTGTGTAAATGTTTCCTGAAAAATACTTACCCGTATAAATATATTTACCTAGATAAATAACTTATGAAAAAGTGAAGAGGGCCATAATTTAAAATGCTGATATGTTTACATTTCATTAGAGGTTGCATGCAACCATTCTACTGTGGCAGTTGTTTTTGTTTTCAAAATAAAACAAACCATGCTGTAAAACACGCCTTCCTTTCTCCCACCCACTTGCGAAAGATCAAGCCATTTCTAAATTCATACCTGAACGATGGGCATTTGATCCCCACAATCTCTTCATCACCCAAGAATGGCGTAACTTTTGAGCTAGTATGGGCTAAATTTGTAGGCCTAATAAAAGATGGCCTCAAGAGTCAAAAGACGATGTAGTCCATTAGAGTAATGTGATAGACAGATAAAGGTACAATTCAGGGACGCTTTGCATATCTTCCGGGTGAATGGTTTCACTTCCAGATGAATTGGGATCTGCTCTGCCTCACAACGACTTCATATGCATATCTCACCATGCATTAGGAACATCTCCTGTGAATAATAATACATAAATACATGACATATTTTCAATACATGGTGGGGTGTGGCTGTAAGGTCGGTGTGAAGCGTCCTCTGTGAGAAGCATATCCGATTTCCTTCTAGATATGACTAGAGTAATATGCCAATTACCATACCGATTCTTATGCATTGGATAAAATGGGAATTGGGCTTCTCTGCTTCAGGTCCTATTTTACTTCATTTGTACTGCAACCAAACAAATTAGGCTAAATTTTGAAACAAAAATAAATCAAAATTTACTCCACAAAACATTTGCACTGTTATATGCAAATAAATTTGTACTGCAACCAAACACAGTATTAGGCTCATTTTGGAAATAGTACATCCAAAATAATACAAAATACAAGGTTGTGCACTTTGTATATTTATATTTGTACTCTTTCAAAACTGAGCCTTATACAAACAAATGCATACAAAATACTATAAAATGTAAAGCTTTCATATTTGTATTTGTACTCCTTCAAAACTGAGCCAATGCTTAGTTTGGAAAGACTACAAATATATACAGTACAAATACATACAAAACAATAGTGCAAAACCTTCTATTTTGTATTTCTAGGCCTATATTTACACAATACATATTTGTAGGGGTAACCATGACTAAGTTATTCAAGCTTGACTTGTTAAAAGTTTGATTCAACTCAATTGGCCGAGCTGAGAGATGAACTTGAGGCCAATATATAGGCTTGTTTGCTAATCGAGCCGAGCTCAAGCCTAATAAAGTTCGATCTGTGAGGCTTGTGAGCCTAATAGAGCTTTTACATGTATACATGTATATATGTATACATACATATGTACATATGTACATACATACATACATATTATAGATATAAAAATATTATATATATAATAAAAATGTCATATATATATAATATTTTTAGTTTTCATTTATGCTAATAACTAGTTTTTAGAATTTTTTATTTTTTTATATGTCAAATAAAAAAATTATATGTATAATTTTTATTTTTATTAAATGTTTGACTCACAACCGAGCTCGAGCTGAGCCAAGCTCGAACTTATGAGCTTTTGACTCAAGCTGAATCTAAACTTGAGCCTCATAATATATTGGCAAGCCAAGCTCGAATAGATAAGTATTTGGCTCAGCTTGGCTTGAATCTGCCCCTACATGAAGCTGAAGTTCAATAAATAACCACTATATCTTCAAAGATTTTATTGTTTAATTATTTTTACAACCCAAAAGACAAAGTAATAAGTTTTACAACCCAAAAAACTTCAGCTATTATCAAACAGCCCCTCAGTCCCCGTTTGGGAGGGCTGAAGCCCAATGGCTTTCTGAGATGGATCCCAAATGGATACCCATTTAGGTGGGGCAAGCTAAAAATTCAGCTAAACTCATTCAGCCGCTTTGAATCACTTTTGATAAGCTATTCAAAGTAGGGTGAGTATTGTTTGGTTAAAACCGGAAAACCAAACCAAAATTTTTAGTTTCAGTTTGGTTAATTCGGTTTAAAAAAATTCAGCTTCAATTTTAGTCTTCAGGATTAGAAATTCAGTTAACCAAAAAACCAAATTAACCAAAATTTATTATATACATAATATAATATATGTATATAATATGCATATATATAATATATAATATCTGTCAGTATAATATTAATAAAATTTGGTTTTAACCGAAAAATAGAACCAAAAATTTTGGTTTCGATTTTTTAATAATTCGATTTTGGTTTGGTTTTATATTTTATAAATTTGATTTTTAAAAATTTTGACTTATTGAATTTGGTTTTTAACTGAATAAACCGAATGCTCACCCCTAATTCAAAAAGATTGGAGACCAATTGATGGTGGTTTAGTTGGTAGAAATCTGGGGCCAAATCCTATTACCAAAAAAGAGGTTGTAGTGAATGAGCAAGGTTTAACTTAATGCTTTGGCTGTTTAACAGGCTGTGGAACATGCCAGTAATAGAATACATAGAGCCCTCACCTTTCACAGGCCCATGAATTTATTACGAAACCTCATCATTGCTTGCACAGCCCACTGAACAGCCGAAATGTTCAGCTAATCCCAATTCGTAGCGAACATCCTTTCAAAGTAATTTGGGCTCTTCAGATTTATACTAGTTTATATGATATCTGTGTGGGGCCCAGCTCAGAAAGCTAGAAGCCGTTTCAGCCCTCCCAAATGCACTTTGTCTGGAGCAGGACCTGGAGTTTATACATCGGACATGTGAAGGCCAATAGGCCTGTTCATGTTACTCTGCTTTGGGCCAAGCCCATTAATATCTTGGCAAAAGCTAAACCTAAGCCTGGCCCATGAACAAGGTCAAATGTCCGGTCAGTGCTTCGGCTTTGGTCATATGATCCCTGGTGGTGGTGGGCTTGTATTTATTTATAATTCTAAATTCTATATTCTTAAAATTCCTCACCATAAGTTTAATTGCCTAAACACATTTGTAATTAAGGCCATGTTTGTTTGGGGTGAAAAATCGAACCAGGGTAAACGTTACACCCTGGTTCAATTTTCCACATGTTTGGAAAGTGTGTAGTTTTTACACCGTAAATTGGTATAAACTGATTTTTGATTTTTTTACACCGATAATCAATGTAAAATATACATAAAATTATCGGTGTAAAATTAACGTCTCTTTCTTCCCCTCTCTCTCTCTCTTCTTCTTCTTCCTCCTTTTTTCTTTCTCTGTTCCATCACTGTCGCTGCAATCTGAAACTAGGGCGGCAGCGGCAGTGGCGATCTCTCTCTCTCTCCTCCGTCTCTCTTCTTCTTCTTCTTCCCCCTTTTTTTCTTTTTCTGTTTCGTCACCGCCACCAAAACCAGTTGCAACAACAGATCTGAACCCAGGGCAGCAGCGGCACCGGCTCTCTCTCTCTCTCTCTCTCTCTCTCTCTCTCTCTCTTCCTTCTCTCTTCTTCTTCTACACCCCTTTTTTTCTTTCTCTGTTCCGTCACCACTGCTACAACCAGTGCAGCGGCAGATCTGAACCCACCTCCCATCTGTCTCTCTTTCGTTCTCTCTATTTCTCTCTTCTCCTCCTTTTTCTTCTTATTTTTCCTCTGCTTTCCTCCTCCTCTGTGTAAATTTTCACGGTATTTACACCTTGACAACCAAACATGATCGGTGTAAATTTTCAAAATCTACGGGTCCCAACTTCCATCCACAACTAAACTGGTTCACATTTTCCATCAGTATAAAACTGAATTTACACCTAAAACAAATGTAGCCTAAATAGATTATGATGGATTCAATTGTTAAAATCATCTAACATAGTAAGCTTTAGACATTTAGGCTCCATTTGGGAGAAGTAAAATTGCCGGTTTATTTATACTATTAGTTTTTTGTAAGAACGCATTTCTCTTGAAAATGACAGTAAATACAAAATTCAAAACATTTTTGCATTTAAAATTAGAGTAATTTTTGCATCCAAAACGGTATATTTCAATCTTGTGATGCAAACTTTATACTCAAAGTTGAACAATGTTAAAAATGTATATTTCAATCTCGGGATTCATGTTTGTGCCTATCATAACTACAAGTCATTTGATAAGAGTACAGAATTATTATTACGAAAGTAAACCAACTTTGTATTTTCATATCCAAACATATTTTGCATTTGTACTGAACATTTTTCTATTTGCACTCTTTTCAAACATAACCTTAGGTTGTGTTTGGTTGCAGTGTAAATTTATTTGCACTAATACAAATGCATGAGAGTGCAAATGTAAAAAATACAAATTTTTGTTTAATTTTGTTTTAGATTTTACTTTATTCTTCTTCATGTATTAATTTACTTTATTTTTACTGCAATCAAACAAAATAAGTTAAAATTTAAAACAAAAACAGCTCAGAATTTACACTCAAATCATTTGCACTGCCATGGTTTTGCATCAACACAAATTTATTTGCATTACAACCAATCACAGCCTTAGGATTAAATACTAGTTGCATTTTGCATCAATGCAAAAGATTATTGCATGGTTTTGCATCAATGCAAATTCATAAAGTATCATATTTTCCACGATTTCAATTTAAGCAGTAATAGTTTTGTTCCCAAAATGAGGCTGAGTGGAATTTAAACCTTTGCTATGAGTAGGACATGTAATGAATCCAGTCAGATCAGAGACCCTCACTGTGGTTTTGAATTAACAATTCTATCAAGATCATGTTTTTTGTCAAATTTTAAGGTCGTTTGATTAGTAGCAATAGGGGCCTGGTATCCGAATTAGAATGGGCTATTCCGATTTCAACTGTTTGGTTGGGCAGAGTTGGAATCCCATTCCCATTCTCACTGGAAATGAAATCCTATTCTGCTGATTCTAATTTTTATTCCCATTCCTGTCTAAATCAAACAGACTACAGAAATAGATCATTCCAATTCTGATTCCAAATGCAAACCAAATGGACCCTAGTGCTTTGGGTTGTTTTTTAATACTTCGTATTCATACCACTTTTTTTTTTCTTTACACTCAATCCTCATTGATGCAATCATCAATTATCTATGCACGTAACATACCATCTCATCAATTTTCTCTAATCTTCAATGATGCAATGTCAGGTTGAGTTGAGTGGGGTTGTGTTGAAGTTCAATTAAGAGATTGAAAGGCATGAACCCAATTTAACTTTGGTGTTATTATTGCCGAAGCAGCTTTACTCTGTCCCCTATATATAATTAACTAGCGGGGACCCGTGCAATGCACGGAATTTATTAAACGAAAGATAAATAATAAAAATGTTCATTTACTAAAATACTCTTATAATTTTATGGATTTATTAAAATCTACCCTATAGTTTGTATTTTACTAAAACACCACTTATAATTTGCATTGGATAAAATCAATTTTTCATTAGATGATAGTGGAAAATGACTATGTTGGCACTAATGTTCATTTAAATAAATTTAATCAAAAGAAAATAGAAATAAAAATATCATTCATGTCCTTAATAAGACAAGGGCAACCACACTATTGGTTATATTTGACCAATTTTGTTTTCTGTATAAAAAAATGTTAAGGGTATTTTTGGAATAAAAATCATGAGCCTAGTGACACAACAAACAATCCTTAATGAAAGGTTGACTAAGTAAATAAGTTGTAAAATACATGAGATGTTTTAGTAAAATGAAAACTATACGGTAGGTTTAAGTAAATATATAAAAAACTATAAGGTGTGTTCTAGTAAACGGCCCTAATAAAAATATATAAGAGTATACAATTGTTTTATATTTTCAACTTTTTAAATAATTAATAATTATTCATATTTTATATACTACTTTTAATAATTTTTTTATAATACAAAAATAACAATAATTAATTTCAGTTAGGTTTATCCATTAAACTTATGAAACCGACTAACTAGATCAACTCGACCCGAGTTGGTCGGTTTTCTAGTATTTTTGGTCAATTTTGGTTAAAAAATTTTCCAATTCGACCAAGTTAGATTAGTTTCACTTTGGCCATTTGTAAACCGACCAAAACCGAACAACCTAACCATGGATATATATTAATATTTTTATATTTTAAATATAATTTTTAATATGAAAAAGTGAGAAATTTACCATATTTCATAGTCTAAAATGTTTTATTTCAGATATCTAATTTTTAAATTTATTTTTTAATAATTTCTTTGTAATTTTTAAAATTAAATTTAACTTTTCAATTTAAATCATTTGAACCGACTGACCTTTGGTTTAATATATATATATATAGTTAAAATTAATTAACTACCATAATTAATTTAATTAAGTAATAAATATTGATATTAAATAAATACTATAATTAATAAAAATTACCACAATTAAATAACACTAATTTAATAAATAATACAATTGTATACTCTTATGAAACCGACTAACCAGATCAACTTGACCCGAGTTGGTTGGTTTTCTAGTAATTTAGGTCGACTTTGGTTAAAAACTTTTCCAATTCGATCAAGTTGGATTAGTTTCACTTTGGCCATTTGTAAACCGACCAAAACCGAACAACCTAACCATGGATATATATTAATATTTTATATTTTAAATATAAAAAAGTGAGAAATTTCCCATATTTTATAGTCTAAAATGTTTTATTTCACATATCTAATTTTTAAATTTATTAATAATTGCATTGTAATTTTTAAAATTAAATTTAACTTTTCAATTTAAATCATTTGAACCGACTAACCTTTGGTTTAATATATATATATATACAATTGTATACTCTTAGCCATGTGATCACCATACATTAATTTAAACTCCTATAACAAAACAAAAATATATTTATACATAATAATAAATAATAAAATATTGAATAACAAATAATAAAATATTTATTAACAATAAATACAGTTAATTAATAAAAATACCATAAACAAAAAAGTACTACTAAATTTTACTAATATTTAAATAAATACCATAATTAAATTAAATATATACCGTATTTAAAATAATGTTAACAAGTTCTGTTAATGAATTAAATAAACACCGTTAGTTGAAATAAATACTGTAATGATTGAAAAATACTGTATTTATAACTGTATTTAAATAACAGTAATTTAATACTGTAGTTAAATAAAAATTGTTAGCCAAAAGAAATACCTTATTTTAATAAATACTGTAATTAATAAATACCATAATTAAATAAATATTGTAATTAATAAATACTGTTAAATTTTATGGCTATTTAAATAAATACCATTAGTTGAAATAAATACTGTAATTAAATAACAGTAATTTAATACAAAAATAAAATCAATATCGTTAGCAATTTAATAAAAAATAACACAACTAAATTAATAAAACTATGCTACAATTGAATAATAATAATTTAATACTGTAATTGAATTAAATAAATACCATATTTAAATAATGCTAATGAATACTGTTAAACAATTAAATAAATACTGTTAGTTGAAATAATTAATTAAATACTGGAATTAATAATAAAAATAGTTAATTAATAAAGAATACCGAAATTAAATAATAGTATTACTGCTAAATTTAATTACTATTTAAATAAATACCGAAATTAATGTTATTTAATTAACAGTAATTTCGGTATTTAATTAAATAGATGTAAAATTTACCAGTAATTTAATACCATAATTAAATAAAATAATTTAATACTGCTAGTTAAAATAAATAATTAAATTTTACTATTTTTAAATAAATACCAAAATTACTGTTGTTTATTTAACAGTAATTTCAGTATTTAATTAAATAGCAGTAAAATTTTGCAGTAATTTAATATCGTATCTATTATTAATAATAAATACTGTAATTAATTAGCAGTAATTTAATACCGTAATTAAATAAAATAAATACCGAAATTAATAAAAAACACCATAATAATAAATACTGTTATTAAATAATGAATAAAGTATTTATTATTAATAATAAATGCTTTAATTAATAAAAATACTATAATTAATTAACGGTAATTCAATACCGTAATTAAATAAAAGTATTAATAAAAAACACTGTAATTAATTAACAATAATTTAATACCGTAATTAAATAAAATAAATACCGAAACTAATAAAAACACCATAATAATAAATATTGTTATTAAACAATACCATAATTAATAAAAAAATATACTGTTAAATGTTGTTATTTAATAAGAGGTAGTTATAAATTTTGTTAATTAAATGGACCTGGCTGACGTGTCCCGCATATGCTCCATGACCCACACCTATATTTAAATACGGTTAACTAAATTGACCGGGTCGCATATGCTCCATACCCGATGGTTAACCATCATCATCTTCACCCGAATAATGTCTAGTGTGTTTACTCGATTGAGCGAACACAGTAGAGTAAAACCCGACTTAAACAAACGAAAAAAAAATTACAGAGGATGGAAGAGTCAATCAGAAAGTCTCCTGATGATGTTTCTTTTCAAGAAAGCATTTAAAGAACGAAAACCACAGTCAAATAACGGATAAAAAATGGAAAAAAAAAGTGTTAAGAGTTTGTTAAAATTACGGAGCAAAAAAAAAAAAAAAGAACAGATATAAAACGACAAAACATAAAGTCTTCGATTGGGAAATTGAATTAAAACACTTTATTTTATTGGGCAGTTTTTAAAATGATATGGAATTTAAAAAACAAAAAATTCAAAAAAAAGGAGAAATTTTTTTTGACGGCTTCATTTTGGTCTGAGAAGTGAGAATCATTGTAATTTTTTTCTTAAAAATAAAAGGAAATAAAAAGGAATGCTTATTTGGATTTATTATTAAGTGTTTATTCAATATAAGTGTTTATTTCCTTTCTGGCCCATCTTAGCCTCCCACATCATTTTCAAAATACCTATATTAACCCTATTTAAAATAAGTGTTTTTTCACCTAATGTTCAATAGCTTATTAGAATAAACACTTATTTCCCCACCTTTTCCTCCAAACCAAACACAGTCAAGGAAAAACAGAAGATTTTGTTGTTAGGGCCTAGTCGTGCAAGTCGGGCAGGCTGGATTGGGTTTAAGGTCATCATAAATATTGGGCCTAAGGCCAAGGTTAGATTTAGCCTGTGTTCAAGCCCGATCTTTTCAAGCTAGGCCCAGCTCAAATTGAAAATTGACATACTCGAGTTGGGCCCAAGCCCAACCTGAGCTTGGTTTGGTTAATTGGGCTCAAGTTGCCCTGTTAGTCCAAATGTACATGAACTTATTTATTTATTATCACTAATATAATAGAAAAGCCCAGGACCAGTGCCAGCCCAATGACTGAAATTCCATTTTACTCTAACCTGTTTATAATTCCATTTTCACCTTTCAGCAACTTTTCACAATGACTCACTTGCACACAAAATGGAAAAGCAACCAAAAAATGCAAGTTTGATGGTTGTAATTGTCAATTGTATCTAGACATTAAAAGGTCTAAATGCTAGAACATGTTGAAGTGATTGAAAATCAGATTGAATCCCGACCATTCTTTTAACATAAATGTGAATATTTCATATTTTCTTGTATGCTGAATGTTGCATGTTTAAGTAGGTAGGTAGTATGCGCTCTTATAATTAGGGAGTGTCAATTGGACTAAATTTGGTCCAATCCAATCTGATTTAATATAAATTCATTACAGATGGGCCATGTCCAATTCAATCAAATGAATATTTTGGATTAGACTTGTTCATGAGCCAGGTAGCTCGACGGACTGGCCTAGCCCAACCTGATTTAAAGTTGGGCTTGGATAGGATTTCAGGCCCACGAGCTTGGGCTTTCTCAAAAAGGCTTGGCCCTAGCCTGAGACCAATTTAATAATGTATTATATAATAAAAATATTATATATATTCTTTATTTTTCTTCTCTTTTTTCAAGTAATAATGAGATCTTTGATTATTTTTTAGGTTTTGAGGTCTTTTAATATAAATAAAATATTTTTAATTGGATTAAAAAGTTAAAAAAAATATTTTTTCCAAATTCTGGCTAGGCTCGGGCTTCAGGCTTTATATGAGGGCTAGGCTCTAGCTCAAGACCTAGGCCCGACGGTCGGACCGGGCTTGGGCTCGGGCCTGAACACATTCTGTTAATGTAGAGGCAAAGCCTGGCCTGGCCCAACCAGTGTACATGTCTACTTTGGACCATTTTAGATCGGTCCAATTCAATGACTGAACCGTCCGATCTGTTCAAATTGGATTTAATTTAGAAAGGTTACAACCCAAACTTGGTCCATTGACATCTGTATTTTTATCTTCTACTAATGAATCAGATATTGGTTCAATCCAATCCAAACCAATATAAAGGCCATTACGGATGGACCAGGTTTGATCCAATCCAATAACTACTTTGGACCATTAAGCCTGATCTGGTCCAATTAAATGTGTCTTAGTCCCATCAATCTGTCCAAATTGATTTTGATTTTGACAGGATCCAACCCAAAACTGATCTATTGACACCCCATCTTGATATTTCAGTACCTTTGGTCTTGGCAATAGATATTTTAAACGATTCAAATGAGTGAAAATTTTAAAATATTAGGATTAATTGTGTTGTGAAAATATCATCACCCCTCACTCTCATACCTTGAAAGCACGACTCTCCTGATGTTGAGTCTTACCTCTTCAAAATTGACTGAAAGATCCATTCTAAACCACCCTCATGTCCTTTGAAAATAAAGAAAAGAAACAACAAATAAATAGTGTATGTCCTGCCACAATCAACATTATTTTCATTTCCTTGGTTGCTTAGCCAAACAAACAGTCAGCCATCGGCCATTCGATTACGCTAAACTGGTGTGATATTCCACTTTGGATCTGCTACTCACAAAATGGTCCCACATCTATAGTTTATACCCACGAAACTGTAATGTCCCGTGAATCTGTGGAAACAACTTGTGGGTAATAGACTAATAGATTCGAGCATGCAATATTCAGCTTTTACATAAATAAATGGGTGTCGGTTAAGTTACCTCTGATCGTTCTTTTTTGCAAATTATTCATACTCAATGGCTCTGATTTCAAACATCTAGAGGTACCAATGGGTTGGATCCCGGTAGACTGGACCCGATAAAATCTACAATTTTAGACTCAACCGAATTGATAGGCAATCAGGTCTAACCCGGTGGAATCAATTCTGAAGCAATAAAAATCGAAACAATATTATCAAGAACCAGAACCAATTCAATCAATTTGGGTCTATCGGATCCAACCCGACCCATTGACAACCCTACAAGCATCAAAGCAGAAATAGTGATTCGGTTCGTCGCCAAAAATGAGGAATGCAGGACCATTCGTTAGTTAGCTACTACCATGAGTAACTCTGGGGCCCATCCCATCGACTTCTCTAGATTGGTATAGGCCACAGATTATCCACAAAGCCTTGACTCGAAGGATACGTTTGAGCACGTCGGTTTCGAAAATGTAATATCTCCTAGTTGGACTGACGTGGAAGTGTTTGGTTGGTTCTGTTACGATAAGAAGTGTGTGTACACAACGAACCCAGACCAAACTATATTGCTTACTAGCATTATCGTCTCTCAACGTTGCTATCCTCGCACCACTACAGCCCAGCTCAGCGACGACGAGCAATGGCAGCAAACGTGGCCGGTGTTACTCTCTCTGCCAACGGAGTGGTGGCTAAGGCAGACTCGACCAAGGTTCAGAGCTTTGGATATCCTTGCCTGAACCACCCATGGAGGATGAACCAGTGCTTCAGGAGTGGTCGTTTACACGTCAGAACCATGGCCACCACACCAGAGAGCATCTCGGACAAAGTGAACGAGAGCATCAAGAATGCCCAGGAGACATGCGCCAGTGACCCAGCAAGCGGTGAGTGCGTCGCTGCGTGGGACGAGGTCGAGGAGTTGAGCGCTGCAGCAAGCCATATACGACTCAAGCAGAAGGAAAAAGACGCAGACCCACTGGAACACTTCTGCAAGGACAACCCAGAAACAGAAGAATGTCGCACATACGAAGACTGAGAAATCTGAAGGTTCTCTGTCTACTAGTTCCCCACCTGCATGCCTATAAAACTTGGATGTTAATCAGTTGCTTATTTAGTTTTGTGTTCATTAAAATTAGAGAGGAAAGAGAGGAGGAATGGATCGGTTGATGGAGATAAAGACATCTGAGCACAACTCAGGAGCTTAATTAGTCCATCTCAACCGCCTGTACAAGAAAGGGTTTGGCAGTTCTGGCCTGTTAATTTCTTGGGCCAAAAAGCTTTGTGTTGGAGTGTGTCATGTGTGGCTCCTTTTCACAAGCCAAAAGCTCAAATATCTTCCCCATCTTGTTAGAAATTGTTGGGTCTGGGGCAAGTTCTATTAGTTGCAGTCTGTATCCATGTTGATCTATGCATGTATTAATCTCTTAGCTTTTTAAAGAGTTTGAATTGAAATTTTCTCCGCCAACCATCTAGGTCACTCCGAAGATCTCTGTTCTCTGTTCATGCGGCAAATTCTAGCCAAAATCACTCAGCCTCAAGTTTTCTTCTTCATCAATCAGACTATTACCAAAATTCAAAGAAAACAGGAATGATAAATCTACTCTGCGATTACTCGTGTCAATGTGAAGTGGGAGTATTGCTAATAATACTCTCGCAATTTGCAAGTAACTAAGATTAGAGATAACGAGATATAATCTTATCACTATTAGTCGATGAAGGGATTTTTGTCTTTTCACATGAGATTATGTTGATAATTAGGGATGAACATCTCTGCCCAGGCCCACATTGCCTGGCCCAGTTCTGGGAATGCATTATCAGGCCCAGGATATGGGAAAGATATTATATGGTAATATATATATATATATATATACAAGAAAGTCCACATCACCATGCCTCTCCTTGTTCTATTTTCCTCACCCTGCATTCTCCTTGACTTTATCTCCTCTCCCCTTCCCACCACCCATATTAAGCCAACTCAACACCCTCTATCTTTATTTCCTAATTAACTAGCTCAATATATTTCACCTAAAATCTCTCTCTACAACTCATGTTTCTCACTCTCTCTACCCAAATAATTATTCTCCTTAACTAGCTCAACTCTCTCTTTCTCTCTCTCTCTCTATATATATTTGATCCATTTAACTAAAGTGATGTGATTTATTGGATCGGTATGGTTTAGTTTTCATTAATCCGACCCAGTTACAACCCATTTACTTTAATGGTATATTGTTTATAATTAATAATTTCATTTTATTTTATTATAATTCAAACCAAAATAAATAAATTATTTTGTGATTAATTAAAAATTCTCAAACAATATTACTATTTTTAATAATTCATAATTTTCATTTTAGTAATATTTTTTGGGATCAATTACTAATGTTGTTGACAATTTACTAATAGTTTACCTTAATTTTTTTAGGATTAATTGAAAATACCAAAGTTCACTTAAAATCTATTATTTATATCCATGATTTATTAAAATTTTCCATAATTTATTACCAAAATATATTACTATTTTTAGTAATTAATATTAGTGATATATTAATAATTCATGATTAACTAATTAGTGATATATTACCAAAAAATTAATTAATTAATTACCAATAATAATTAATTATTTTATTAATATTAAATTTTAAGAATTAATAATTGTTTCATGAATAATTAAATTAACTATTATTACTATTAATAATAGTAATATTTTTATAAATTAAGAATTATAAAATTTACTAATTCATAATCAAGAATTATTAACTATAGTTATAAATTTATTAATATTTTTTAAATATTAATTATAAAGTTTAAAAATAATAATTAACTATTTTGTGAACAATTAAAAATACCATAAAATATTAGTATTCTTAATAATTAATATTACTATTAGTTACTATAAATTAAAATTAGTGCTATTAATTACTAGGGGGAAGGCTCTAGCTCGAACCGAGCTCGAGCCTTGTACTATTCGACTCGAATCGGCTCAAATCCACCCCTACCCCTAACTCTTTTTGCCTAAAGTTCTTTTAACAATGCTCATGCATCACACAGGTCCCCACTATATATATATAGCAAAACAATCCATGTCACCATGCCTCTCCTTACTCCATTACCCCAACCCTTCATTCTCCTCCCCTCTTCCCCTTACTCCCATTAAGCCATGTCACCATTTCCAACACAATTACTTAAATATTCTTACAATCTCTTTCCTAAGATATCTCCTCTAAGTCATTAGGAAGTACCATGTTACACCCTTTCCCAATTAATTCCTAAAATCTCTTCCCCCAGTCTATATCCATTATCTCTCATTTAAAACATTCATATTAATTAATAAATAGTTAAATACGATTAATATTTAATCCAACCCATACTCAATGATTTTTAATAATATTTTTACCAAAAGTTAATAATACGGTTAGTAAATTACCAACAATTAAGCATTCTTATTAGTACGGTAAATTACTGAAAAATTAATAAATACTATTATTAATTAACTTATCATAACATTTTAAAGTATTTTGGGTAAATGGTGTTATATTCATGTTAATTAACAACATTTTATAAAAATTGAAAACTCTTTAACTAATTCTTATAAATTTGAGAAGTTAGAATTATATTTAACAATTACCAAAAAGCATAAAACTTTAGTTATTTCTATTATTATAGTTAATAACCAAATACAAATGGGGGAATAAAATATTATAATGTTGGAAAATGAAATTATTAATTAAATTATATTGGAAAATAAAAGATAAATTAGTGTAATTTTGTTAGTAAACTACTCAATAATAACAATTTAAAATAATTTCCAATAAATCTCCATGATTACACAAATGTAAAAATTTTTTCAAAAATTTTCACAAAACTACATTTTCATAAAATAACATTTTGGAAACTAAAAGATATAATATTGTACTTTTGGTAATTTTTTGAAAGTTTATTTAAAATGTATTAAATAATTATTGAAAATTATTGGAATACTTTGGAAATTTTAGGAACATTTATTACATTTGATAGATTTTGGAAAACTATTGAAAAGTTATGTAATTTGCATTGTAAATTATTGAAAATTGTTAAAGATAAATGAGTATTGGTAAGGGAAAACTACACTTTGAACCAATAATTACACAAGTTAAGATAAAAATAAATTTGAAAATTTTTTCAAAATTACGCAAATATAATAAATTTTCCAAAACTTTCATAAAATTACATTTTTGAAAATTAAAGACAATTTAGTGTAATTTTATAAATTTACCATGTGGCTAATACTTAGTATATCCTTTTGATCATTTTTGTCATCAAATTGAATAATGGGTTGACGAGAAGTGGGTGCCTTGCCTTGAACTCTCTTGACACTGGGGATAGGGTGGAGAAAATTTGAGGATTCCCCATCCTTGATGTGGAGTGGGTAACTTGCCCTAAGCTCACCCAACACTAAGAATGAGATAGGGAAATTCCAGGATTCCTTGTCCAAAATAGGGAGTGGGTGCCTTGCCTTGAATCCACCTAACATTGGGGACAAAGCAGGGATGGGGTAGAATGTCTTGACTATAGGGTGAGGATAGGGATGGGGTGCCCCTCCCCGAACCCACCCTATTGCCATTTCAACACAATTGTTAATTATTAGTAAAATTAATAATAAAAATGTTAGCTTTTGTAATTTATACATTTAAAGTCAATCAAAATTTAATTTAAAAATAATGAAAATAATAAAAGTTATTAAAATTACTACAAATGATTAATAAAATTAAATTTATTAAAAATATTTGTTCATATTAATATAACAATAATTATTTTCTGTAAATAAACATTAAATGAAAAATACAATTATTAAAATTTTAAATAATAACAATAACTTTGAATATTTTTAGTTAATTAAAGTCAAATTTTAACTATTAATTTATCAATTAATTAATAGTAAATAAAATTATTCAATATTTCAGATTTTCCAATGCATCACACGGATCCTTGCTTCTCTTGCTTCAATATATATGTAGCAAGACAGTCTAAATCACCTTGCTTCCCCTTGCTTTATTACCCCAACCCTGCATTCTCATTGACTCTCTCTCCTCTCCCCCTTCCCACCACTCCTAATTGCCATCTCAGCACACTCTCTCTTCATTCCTCTCCCTTCCCATTGGGTTCTCTCCCCCCAACCTAACTTCTCTCCTTAATTAGCTAAATATATGTTTTATCCTCTCCTTCACTTCTATCTCTAATTTCCCTATATTCTCTCCACTCTCCCAAAAAAATAGGGCCATAATTTATTTATATTTGGTTTTCCAGAACAAACAATATTTATATCTATAGACGTGATTTCAAGCAAAGAGAGGGGAATGAGGGGAATTAGATGTTTCCTTTAGATTCATGAAATCTTCCATTATTGTCAAATAATCAATTGTTAAATAATAATCTGTTGTTAAATAATCCATTAGTTATGAAAATTATTAAAAAAATCAGGAAAATATTTTACCAAAAATTATGAAATAATTATTTAAAAAATAATCCATTATTTTATAAATATTAAATAATTTAATAATCTACCAAAATTAATAAAAATCCGTTATTTAATAATTTATTGTTATTAATAAATGTTCAAAATTTCAACGTTTAGCATAACTTGCATTAATCACTGTAATTTAATAAATTTTCACTAAATTTTATAATAACAATTTATTGATAAAAGATATTACTAATTAGTGTAATTTACCTATTTCTATAAAATCAATAATTATTGTTAATAATTATCAAATAATTTAGGGAACTCTCTAACTAATAGTCCATAATTATTTCTTAAATAAGTAATTAAAAAAATTAATAAATTAATCTATGAAAAAATTATACAAAACTATTTAAATAATAATCCATTATTATTATTCAACTCAATACTTGTTATAAATTTAGGAAAATTAAACTAGGAAATTAATCTAGTAGAAATTGTTTCATAATTATTTAAATGACAATCCATTATTATTATTCAATAAATAATTATTAACTAATTTAAGAAAATTATTAAGTCTATCCACTTGATAGGGAATGGGTGCCTCGCTCCAAACCCACCTCGCCACTAGGGTTGGGGCAGGGATGGGGTGCCTCATCCTGTGCATCACACGGGCCACCGCTAGTACATACAAAATATTTGATATTACGTAACAACTTTAAAATAAATAAAATTCAAATAATGCAAATATTTTATATATTATTTAAATATTTAAATAACTAATATTTTAAAGGGCTTTTTGATATTACGTAACAACTTTAAAATAAATAAAATTCAAATAATGCAAATATTTTATATATTATTTAAATATTTAAATAACTAATATTTTAAAGGGCTTTTTACAAAATTGTCCCTTCTTAAATTAGGTCAATCATCTATCTTAATCTACCGTACATCGTCTTCCTCATAAATAACCTCATATAGCCAATAGTTTACTAGTAACAATCTATACTATCTATAAAAGAGTGAATGTCCCTTCTTTTTGGAATTTTCATTATCTAAACATACAAAGGGCAGAAAGATGACATATATGTCCTTTACTTTACTCTCACTTTAGAAACTGCCCATGAAAATAGTTGTGCAAATGCACATACACGATTACTAGTAACCAAGAAAAAGCAAAATAACACATCAGTAAATTTGTTGTTTTGGCGTGTTAAAAGAAGAAAAAACAAGTAGTTATTGTTATAATGTTATCCCATTGGAATGAACTAAGCAACAAGTCTTGGTTCGCAACTAACAAGATAGTAGAGTTAATGACGATTAGAGGTGTAAATAGGGTTGTGTCGCCTGCGGCCCGGCATGGCCTAATACAACGGTCCACGAGACGTGCCAGGCCCGGCATGACCATGCGGGGAGTAATGGGCCTAGGGTTTTAGGTCCACGGGCCGGCACAACCCAACCCGTAGCCCGGGTCGTGCTGGGCCGACCCCCAAAATTTTCATCGAGGAGGGCGGCACGGCCCGCGGGCCACCCATGCGGCCCGACACAGCCCACTTTACACCTCTAATGATGATGATCCTTGTCCAATATTGGAATACTAAGTTAGGAAAAAGAAGGTACTTGCCACATCCCAACCTACACAAGCCTATTTGTGAGTGATAACCATGTTAATGGAGCTTCTGTCATTCCCAACCAAAGCCTCTTCTGTTATGGTCCCAGGCATAGGATCTCGTCACAGGTCGGTCCACGGGGAGAAAGCCCTGCTTTCCCTTGCGCCTTCCCTTGCGTGCAGAACCTATTGTGGAAAACCGAATGGGTGATTTGTCCAAGAGACCACCCGAACTCTCCTCACTCTCTTTCTTGACTGGAAAACTGAATTCCTTTATTTCAATTCGTAGCTCCTTAAATAGGAGATTACAAAAGAAAATTCCTTGTTGGATTTGGCTAGGCTAGGGTAATCCAACTTAAACTCAAACTCCTAATTACCTACTCCTAATGGTAACACAACTCTAACTTAAGATAAGATAAGATAAGGATAATGATAAGGATGGTGTAGCTGGCGACGAGTTGGCGGGCAGAGCTGATGTGGTAAGATAAGTGTGGATCCACGCTAATGAGATGTCATGTGGGCCCCACCCTACTGCTACTGTCGGGCGGTGCGCACGTCTCACAGTGCTACTGCAGGGCGGTGCGTGCTACGCGTTGCCGGTCGGTGCGTGCGGCGCGCTGCCGGGCTGCTGTGCGGTGCTACCGGGCGGTGCATTCTGCTGTGCAGCTCGCTGTGTGCTGTTGCCTATGACTGCGCCGCATTGCGCTGCCGGACGGTGTGTCCATAACATCACACCCCTCTTGGACTACGAGCTTGTTCTCAAGATCGAATTGGGTCTCGAAAACACCGTCAAAGGAATCCTGGATAGGTGCAATGGCTTTGCCCTCCTGGATCGGGTTCTCATGGAGGGGGTTCATCCTCATCTTCCTCTTGTTTCACCAGTAGGCAGAAAAGTCTCTTGCACTTGTGCCCTGCTGAGTAGAGTTCATCGCAATTAAAACATTGCCCCCTCGCCCCGTATTCTGCCATCTCAACCCTAGACAAGTGCTTAATAGAGGGTGTACCGATGCTGCTCCCCACACTGGATGCTGATCTAGAATTGGTGCTCGTCTCTGGCTTCCGTTCTTGGCTGGCTACTGGATATGGAGCCATTCCGAGTGGTTCCCTATTGGCTGCCAACGAAGTCCCTCCTTTAGTAGGCTTCGAGTTTGTCCAAGCCGCTACTGGGCATCCCATACTGGACGGCCCTCGGCTAATCTGCAGTTTGCGCTCGAAGGCTCGGGATAAATTCATTGTCGTGACCAGGTTAGGCGGGCTCTGCATCTCTACATCAACTCTCAGGGGTTCGACTAGACCAGTTGTGAACATATCTACCTGCTGGTCTGGGCGTACTGAAGAGGCCCTGGTGAGAAGGGTCTGGAATTGCCGTTGATACTCTACTATGGTCCCGATCTGCTTGAGGTTAATGAGTTCCCCCAAGGGGTTGCTTGTTAATGGGGGTCCGAACCGAAGGAGGCAGTATGACTTGAACCGATCCCAACTAAGACCTGGTTCCTCCTGCTCCACTCGATAGAACCAGAGCTACACTTCTTTGGTCAGGTGGAACGCAGCTAGGCTGACCTTGTCCTATTCCTTTGTGCGCTGATTATGGAATAATTGCTCACAGTGGTACAGCCATCCCAGTGGGTCGCCGCTGCCGCTATATGAGGGAAACTCCAAACAGCTATACTTGGGAATAACTGCAACTGTCAGGGCAGCGATCTGTTGTTCGCTGGATGCCTCTACCTAGTTCGAATGGTGACTGTTTGTGTTGGCGATTCCATCAGAACTCCTTTCTTTGTTGGAGAGGAATGCTTCCAGCAGGCGTCGCAGCTCCCGAACATCTTTCTTGACTTCACGAACCTCCATGTTGGTTTCTGCTAGACTATGTTCCAGTTTGTGGACCTTGGATGATAGCTGCTCCATATCACGAACCTCTGATACCAGAATGTTATGGTCCCGGGTGTAGGATCTCGTCATGGGTCGGTCCACAGGGAGAAAGCCCTGCTTTCCCTTGCGCCTTCCCTTGCGTGTAGAACCTATTGTGGAAAACCGAATGGGTGATTTGTCCAAGAGACCACCCGAACTCTCCGAATGGGTGATCCAACTTAAACTCAAACTCCTAATTACCTACTCCTAGTTTTTAACATCTTCATCCTATTTTTTAAAGAGCTTTGTTCTGATTTACGGAAAGCACAAAATCATGACATGTACCTGCTTCATTTGAACTTGGAATCCCTTGGGAGAGCTCAAGTGGGTCACCCATGACCAAGGTTTTTAAAACCAAATCAAACAATGAATTGGTCAGGGGTCTGTTTCTCGGGTTGAATGGTATGACCATTTGAATCGAATGGACAACCCATTTTGCCAAAAAATTAAAAATACCGTTGGATGGATTGAATGGTTTGAACAGCCAACCACCTGAGTTAGTGGTTTGCTGACCAAATCAATGGTTTTTGAAAAAATAACAGTTCTAGAGTAAAACTTTCCCGGTTTTTCCGATCCGATCGTCCGGTCTGGTCCGGTTTTGAAAACCATGCCCATGACCCAGCGTCTTTAGCTCATTTGATCATTTTAGCTAGTTCCCTTCTCTACTGATAGAAATAGGCTACGGTCTTGTAGGAATGAGTCTTATAGGGGTAACTAGAACTTAGAAGCCCTGTATTTTCTTTCCTTTATCTCATGGAATCGAAACTTAAGTCAATCTCCATCCTTAAAAGTCAAAATTTACTACACAATTGATCTCAAATTCCACTGCCCAAATAAATCTTGCCAAAACTCTCAAAAAATTACCTACAAACATTCATGTAATAGAACAAAAACAATGAAGTAGAGCATACTTAGTACAAATTTTCTCAAAAGCTCAAAATTCAAAGAGAGCATAAGGTTGCATTTGAAAATGATGCAAATAAGTGTGAACGCAAATATGTAGAGTGTAAAATGGTTCATATAAATTGTAAAGTCGGGTTACTTTTGCATTGACAAATTTACCTTATTACCAAATAGACTTTTAGCTATAGTGGATGCAAACATGAATTTCAATAAAGCATATGCTTTTTTTTTATACCAAAAGCCCATTTGAGTACAAATTTACTTCTTTTTTATTGATGTACTTTTACATCTTATTATCAATGTAAGTATGCATTGGTCTGTTATTTGTCAATGCATAAATGTACAGGAAAAAGTGAACCAGAGTACAAATTTACACTGAACTGAGATTTACACTCCATTAGCATCATTTCCAAACATAGCCTAAAGAAACAAGGACAAAAATCAATCTTCCTTTAATTTGAAATAAAAGTGTAAAGGGAAAGAACCAGATGCTACATCGAAACCACCCTTGAGAGCAAAAAGGTACATTCCATGGTAGCTCTCACTACTCGTTGGTAAGCATGAGAAGAGGCAGATGATGAACAGAACATGAAAAGGAGAGAGAAATGCTCCAATTCCATGTTCTAGAGGACGATGAACAGAACATGAAAAGGAGAGAGAAATGCTCCAATTCCATGTTCTAGAGGAAGACCATTTCATTTGCCGATTTTAAGAAGGGGTAATTTTGTCAAAAACAAATTATTTTTTTTATCCCACTCTCTATTTAAGTAATATGTTTCAAAATGTATCTGATTATGCAAATTCAATAAATTTTATTATTTTTTTTTGTAAAAATTCATATTTTAAATAACGAAATATTTAACATAACTAGATTTTAAATAGTTAAAATACCAAAATTCTGTAATACATTTAAAAATTTTCTTAAAAGTAGAAAAAAAATTACAACATAACATTCAAATTGATAGAAATTTAGTATAATAGTATATATTATAATTTTATCAATTATTAAATTCAATAAATAAATAATATTTTAAATTTAAATAATGATATTAATTAAATAACTAATTTCACTTACATCAATTAACAAATCTAGAAAATAACTTACAAAAAATTTAATATTTATTAATTATTTATCATTTCTAAAATTAATACTTATCATATTTTCAATAATTATTTATTTTTTTCTGTGATGAATATATTTTCAATAATTATGGGTAAATTTATTTTTGTTTTGTTATTTAATAGAAAATTTCTAATGCTTATTAGAGATTAAACTACTGTTATTTAACTTTTTAAATTTAATTTATTGTACTTATTGTATTTTTTGTATTTTTGTTATAATTTATTGATTAATATTTATTAGAGAATAAACTATTTATTGACTAATTTAATATATTTTTTAGTATTTATTGTATTTTTATTATCTTTTATATTTGATTCATGTTCCTGTGCAATTCCCTTAAACTGGACACTTAATGAGACTCGTGTTAATTTAGAATGTTCATAGCTAGTGGGTCGGTCTGGGGAGACCTATCCTGATAAGGCTGACACTGATGTGCCACCAAGTCGGTTGGGGTGGCCTGTCTCAGCCGCCAGGGTGAGACCCCAGGCACATGCAATGTATGATTAATTGAATCTTTGAACCGGACCAGATTTCCAATATTGCCCTGGACCTTGGAGATTAATGGGCAAAACTGGAAAGTTACACCCGACCCCTAGACTCGATTATGATACTACACTAGGTGTCGGATTGGGTTGTCTTTGATGTACCAATCAGTGAGATCCTTAGCGGGGGTCAAAACTTGGGTATGTTGGGGTAGTCTGAGAATTCATCTGAGTGGGTGATCATAGTGACAGGATCAGCCCCTTTGTCGGACAAAGGTAATGATCGGGGATGCACTCTCACTGATGGAAACCAAGACTGCCGGCAGCCGATTTCAATTGGTGAGATTTGTTTTGCAAAATATATTTTATATGAGATATAAAAGTACACATATATATGGTTTCCAAAATGTTTGCAAAATAGTTTTAATTATCGGGATCCATATAAGTAGAGAGTGCAACACTGTTCCTTGCAGCCGAGGGAGATGTCCTCTCTTGTCGGGCAGTGTTTGATCATTATGGGCTGAGAGGTTAAGTGTAAGAGCATAGAGGGTAATACCTGATGGGCTAATCTTGCATCTGCTCACAGTCCCTGGGTGTTACAAGGTGATTTGGCTCAGGGACCACTTAGGGTAAGTGTTGGGCCCATAGAGCCCATGTGATGGGTTTCAGGGGGTGCACTGTCCATAATAGTGTATTCGGCTAGGCCTTGTAACAAAGGCTAGGCTGAACCTATGTGGCTGATGTGTAGATCAATGTTTGGGTCCCATGCCATACAAGGAAGCCCAACTGGGCAGCAGTTAGGAAGGCTAAGTGAGCACATAACCTTAATGGGCCTAAAGCCCATTTTGCACTGGGCTAATTTAATTAGTTAAATATGGGGCGAATTCTGGGAATGAATTAGCAGATAGGATAGGGTCTAAACCCTATCCACTCAGAGAGTCCAGATCTGAATGTCTGGTCCAAATTTGATTTGGATCAGCAACTCCTAATAGGATTAGGAGTTGATCCCTTTAAGGTTACAAAAGAAGGAGGGGCGGCAGCCTTTAGAAGACACACATTCACATCCTCTTTAGAGATGAAATCACAGAAGGAAGAATTAAGCAACCTGCGAAATTCTTTCTTGCAGCCTCTTTCCTGTTGCCGCCTACCCTGCTAATTCGATCTCCAGTTCAATGGGAGAATTCAAGATTCGATCTTGACTTGAGTTCCTTGTGAAGGGACTAATAGGAAGCAGTGCTCACGTGCCATCCTGCTATTTCTTGCGAAGGATTAGGTTCTTGGAGATAACACTGCTGATTTTGTTCCATCCTACACTGCGCCATCTTCAGTGGGAGCAGTATTTGGATCATTCCTTGAGCGTGAAAACCTTCATTGGGAGATATTATTTCTCCATATCAGGTATAATCCTCTCCTATTGCTTTTGTTCAGATCTGGTTCAGTTTATGGTTCAAGATTGATCATTGAAAATATGATTTTCTAAAATAGGGAATGCGATTCCCAATTGAAGGGAGAGATTTTTTTTTGAAATTCGCTCAACTTACTCCGCAAGATTTGGGTGTCCATATGATAGATCTCTCATCCCTTTAGTGGTATCAGATCCATGTTCAAATCTTGAACCAATTTATTTCAGATCTAAACTTGCGCAAAATGGGCAGAAGGCGTTCTACCCGATTTGCGCAGATAAGGGTTTTGGGAAATTGTTCCCAAAATTATGGGCGAATAATCTAAAATTTATTTTTATATAAATCTGATTATTATTTAGAATTGTTCTTTATGATTTTCTTGATTTATGGGTTGTTCGTACAAAAGGAGATCGTAATCTTGATTTGTTCAGGGAACCTACGATTTTGCACTTTATGGATAATTTTATTACCTTTGGTCTGTAAAATATATATATATTTTTATTTTTTAGGCTGAATGTATAGGTATTCGATCTAATGTAATATTAATAGAACTTTGGATTTCTATTTATTTTATTTTGGATCAAAGATTGCGGTGCAAGGAAAGAGATTTCGTAGATGGGAGAATCGCTATGTGCGATTTGTAGTTTACAAAACTACAAACTGTGATCTAACCTCTGTTTTGTATGATGGATTGTGTGACCAACCCTGTTTGACTAATTCTTGTTTTTCTTTTATCAGTATTTAATTTCAAATTATTTTCTTGAACTAAAGATTTAATTAAAGATCAAACCCTAGACCCATTTGAACCAAGATTGGTTCAAATTGTTTGGACCGAATCTAGGGTTCGATCAAGGCTGAATGTCAGCCCTAATTTTTCCCAAAATGGGCCTGAGGACTGATAATTAATTGAATGCTTAATTCGGCCCAACCTGTAAAGACCCAGTTTTAAGTTGTTAAAACTGCTAAAAGCCCACTCTGCGGATAAAGCGATATGGGTCGAACCAATCAACCCTAATTCAGCCCATATACCTAGATAATATTAATGGTTAATATTATTGATTTAAAATGGGCTTCAAATGGGCTTTACAGATATTTAATTCATTGGATCAATTTATCCATGCATGTGATGTGCTACGTACATGGGCCATAAGTGCTTGCCCATGCTGAATCGATAGTGGCTCTTGCGCACAGCATGGCTGAATGCACATCATTGCCATGGTGTCCCTTTTGGTCATTGGATGACCTCCCTTAGTGGTGGGCCCCACACCTCATGGAGAGGTTACGTGTGGAACCCTAGCCGATTTGGGCCTACCAAAATTTGGCTTTATGAAAGTCAGTAGGAGCCACTTTGGTTTGACTTAGATCAAACTAGGGCATAATTTACTATTTCCTCCACGTAATATGAGTGCATGTGATAGGGAGATTCATATGATGAATTCTCTAAAGGCCTTCCATCATTAGCATGAGGATGGTCCTTCAATAATGAGGAAATGCACCAGAAAAGGGTCTATCCATTTGATGTTGGGCTTGTCTGAGTGTTTCATAAGATGATAGGGGCACCATAGACCGATGTGGGAAGGGCTTCACCAGAAAATGGGAACTCTCTCACAGTACCTTGGCGTTCACGAATATGATGGGTAAGCACTCACTGGATAGAAAGATTTACCTGAAAATGACTCTGAACCTTGTCTGACAGAGGCCAAAGGGAAAACTCATATGATGAATGGATATGATCCTTCACAGAAAGGTGGTGGGGTTATGCAGCTGAAACAGTTGGCTCCATGCACCCTATGTGATTTCCCACATTTTCAGAGACAATTCGTAGTCTCCGTCACTAAGATGGGAGGAAAATCTCAGAGATGAATAAATGGGAATGGAACGTAGATTAAAATCCATATCTATGTAATGAACATGAATCAAATTAGGTAGTGGACTGATGTTTGCTCTTTTATCAGAAAATGGCAAACGGACAATTTGCAAAGCTTCTTGATGACAACAAGCTGAAAGGACCAAACTATGCCAACTGGTATAGGAACCTTATGCGGGTCCTAACTTCTGAAAAGTTAGACAAAGTGGCTAAAAATACTGCCCCGGAGCGTCCGAGTGATAGGGCTTTTGAGGCCCGAAGGAGAGACTATCAGGACCTTGCCCAGTGTTACATCATTTCCTCCTTGGACAATCCAATATAGAGGCAGTTCGATCAGATCAAACTTGCCAATGACATATTGGATAGTCTCAAGACGATGTATGAAGAGCAGAATCATTCTACTCGACAAAAGGTCTTGAAACAGTTCATGACCGCACAAATGTCCAAAGGGCAACAAGTTAATGACCATTGTCTTCGGATGATGAGCTACATCAATGAGCTTGAAGCTCTTGGATCCAAGCTGGACCTTGCGACCCAAATAGACGCTATCCTTAATTCTTTGCCTCCTTCCTTTAATCCGTTCGTCATGAATTATAACATGAACAAGCTGAATGTCAGCTTGCAAGAGCTCAACAATATGTTGCAACGAGCAGAAGAACTGATTAAAAAGGATGAGCCTGTAGCTATGCTTGTTAAAGCTAGCAAGACAAACAAGAGAAAGAGGAAAGCAAAGAAGCCTCAGAAGAAAACCCACTAAGGGTAAGAAGCAGAAGAAAGACAAAGCATCGGATTCTTGTCACTTCTGCAAGAAGACCGACCACTGGAAAAGAAATTGTCCTGCCTACCTAGAATCCAAGAAGGCTGAGTGTATTGACTCCGGGGCTTCAACTCATGCGTGTAACTCACTACATGTGTTCAAGGTAAGCAAAAGGCTGAGTGAAGGAGAAGTTACGCTCTACTTGGGGACTTCTGCAAGTGTTGCAGCCGCGGCCATAGGAACCGTGGAGTTAATTTTTAGAGAAAAACTATTGTATTGAAAGATTGTCTTTATGTACAAAATTTAAGAAGAAATTTGATTTCTGTCTCAAAACTGTGTGCGGATGGTTATTCTATCTTTTTCAGTAATACGATTACTATTAAAAGAAACAACAAATTCATCGCATACGGGGAACTAGAGAACGGCCTCTATGTTCTACATCCTTCTCTAGAAACTAACATAACCGACTTGGCCATATCGGTGTTGACCGAATCACAAGATTGGTAAAGTATGGTCCTTTGGAATTTCTAACTGTAGAAGATCTTCCCACTTGTGAGCCTTGCCTACAAGGTAAGATGATGAAACGACGATTTAACGGTAAGCCTGAAAGATGTACAAGCACACTAGGTGTTGAATTGGGCTATCTTTGATGTTCCAATCAGTGAGATCCTTAGTAGGGGTCAAAACCTGGGTATGTTGGGGCGGTCTGAGAATTCATCTGAGTGAGTGATCATAGTGACAGGATCAGCCCCTTTGTCGGACAAAGGTAATGATCGGGGATGCACTCTCACTGGTGGAAACCAATATTGCTGACAGCCGATTTCAATCGTTGAGATTTGTTTTGCAAAATATATTTTATATGAGATACAAAAGTACATATATATGGTTTCCAAAATGTTTTCAAAAATGTTTTAATTCCCGGGATCCATATAAGTAGAGAGTGCAACACTACTCCCTACAGCCGAGGGAGAGGTCCTCTCTTGTCGGGTAGTGTTTGATCATTATGGGCTAAGAGGTTAAGTGTAAGAGCATAGAGGGTAATACCTGATGGTCTAATCTTGCATTTGCCCACAATCCCTGGGTGTTGCAAGGTGGCTTGGCCCAGGGACCACTTAGGGTAAGTGTTGAGCCCGTAGAGCCCATGTGATGGGTTTCAGGGGGTGCACTGTCCATAACAGTGTATTCGGCCAAGCCTTGTAACAAAGGCTGGGCTAAACCCATGTGGCTGATGTGTAGATCAATGTTTGGGTCCCACGCCATACAAGGGAGCCCAACTGGGCAGCAGTTAGGAAGGCTAAGTGAGCACATAAACTTAATGGGCCTAAAATCCATTCCGAACTGGGCTAATTTAATTATTTAAATATGGGGTGAATTCTGGGAATGGATTAGCAGATAGGATAGGGTCTAAACCCTATCCACTCAGAGAGTCCATATCTGAATGTGATTTAGATCTAGAAACATCCTAATGAGATTAGGAGAAGGTTGATCCATTCTATAGATAAGATAAGGGTTTGTCCTTATCACCTAAAGGGATGTCTGATCCAAATATGATTTGGATCAGCAACTCCTAATAGGATTAGGAGATGATCCCTTTAAGGTTACAAAAGAAGGAGGGGGTGACAACCTTTAGAAGACACACATTCACATCCTCTTTAGAACTGAAATCACAGAAGGAAGAATTAAGCAACCCTGCAAAATTCTTTCTTGTCGCCTCTTTCCTGTTGCTGCCTACCCTACCAGTTCGTTCTCCAGTTCAGTGGGAGAAATCAAGATTCGATCTTGACTTCAGTTCCTTATGAAGGGACTGATAGGAAGATGTGCTCACGTGCCATCCTGCTACTTCTTGCGAAGGATTAGGTTCTTGGAGAGAACACTGCTGATTCTGCTCCATCCTACACTGCGCCATTTTCAGTGGGAGCAGTCTTTGGATCCTTCCTTGGGTGTGAACACCTTCGTTGGGAGATATTATTTATTCGTATCAGGTATAATTCTCTCATACTACTTTTATTTAGATCTGGTCCAGTTTATGGTTCAAGATTGATCATTGAAAATATGATTTTTTAAAATAGGGAATGTGATTCCCAGTTGAAGGGAGATAATTTTTTTTTTGAAATTCGACCACCTTATTCCGCAAGATTTGGGCATCCATACGATGGATCTCTCATCCCTTCAAGTGGTAGAGACAAAATCAATAAGGAAAAAATCAAAGGGGGCAGAGGAAACAACTAGTTAGGGACCTTGGTTGAGAGAAGCATTGGAAAATGAGCATGATAGATTTCTTAATGCAAATCAAAAGGCAATGTGGTAGCTGAAACAAAGATCAGATGCTTAATCTGATGGAAGTCAAACAAAGCTATCTATCACTGAATCCTACTTGGCAGAAAGCAGAGGAGATTCAGAAGCATAATGAAGATAAATGGGGAAAGCATGAAGGGGATCAGACTATGGAAAACCTCAATGCTAGTGTTATCAAAACGCCACCGAAAACCTTGGAAAGTTTCTACCAGAACATTAATGTGATCTTGTCACCGCTAAACTTTTTCTGACGAAGACCAACAGCTAGGATAGAAGGAATGTGCAACATTTTAGGTGTCAAACTAGTCATGTCAAGTTTTACCTTTCCAAGCTATGATGCTAGAGAGGAGAGAACAAGCCCACAGGTTCGGGCTTGGGCCAAATGGACCGGGCTTGACTTTTTTTTCTTTGTTCTTCTTCTCTTTTTTTCCAAGTAATAGTGAGTTGTTTATTATTTTTGAGTTTTGAAAGTTTTTAATATAAACAAAACACTTTTCATTCAATAAAAAAGAAAAAAATTGTTTTCAAATCTCTGGTCGGGCTTGGGCCCAGGCTCAAGACTTAGGCCCGATGGTTGGGTCAGGCTCAGGCTTTATATGAAGGTTGGGCTCGGTGTTCAAGACTTAGGCCCGATGGTCGGGTCAGGATCGGGCCTGAGATGGATGTAGTTCCAAGAGAGATCTCTCCTTAGATGGATGTAGTTCCAAGAGAGAGAGGTTCATCAACACTAAAGAAAAGTTTGAAGCTAAAAGTAGTGGATAATGTAAACCTTGATAGCATTGAAGGGGAGATGTTTTATTACTTCCAATGTGATCTAGTTTAGCCAACACCGGAACTTCCCATCCAGTCGTGGTCACAAGCAAAAGATAAGGTAAACCAAAACCCTAAAATAGAAAATTTTTCTCTTTCCTGTGTGCAAATGAATCTAGAGGTTGTGGTAACCCTACAAACTTAGTTGAATCATTTTTCTTTTGCTAGAGCGCATGATGGAAAGGCTTGTCTTGATCCCCTTTTTAAAAAATGGTGGGAATCTCTATTCCAGAAAAGAAAAGAACTCAAAGGATGGAAAGTTGATAAAAAGAAATAGTTAAGAGTTGGGTTTTTCTCAAAATCTAAAAGGAAACCTTTTAAGAAACTCCCAAAATCCTATATAAATATGAATTTTCGGTTAAAAGATTTAATTTGTATCTTTCGAAATGGGGTGCACTATAAGAAGTGGTGGGGTTTTGCTTGTGGTAGTATTAGTGCCCTTCTGAGTCGAGGTAAGAGATGGAGATTCCATAACCTTGCATTATTGCTTTTGCTAGAAAGCAGAGTTTAAATCCTAGCTATCTTCTTGGTTTTTCTATAATGATGCCTTTGTTTAAGAAAGGAAAGGGGTTTTGTGATGACTCTACTACACCTCCTATAGAACTTTACTCAACCTATGTGAACTTTAATGGGTTAGCAAATTATAAGAAAAAGGGGTTTGCGAAAGTTGTCCCAGTACAATTCCCTCTATGGCAATGAGAGCTCTTTGTTGGAATTGTCAAGGGTTGGGTCCCCCCTTGACACTGTGCAACAAAAGAGAACCAAAGAAAATAAAGGTAGAAATTATTTTCTTGTGTGAAACAAAGTGTAGTTTGTTTGCCTGCAGAAATGTAGAGACAGTTGGTAAGTTGTTAGTGTGTGTGGTCCCACACTTTATTTTTCTATTTATTTCTTAATGACAGTTATGGTAGTTGGGCCAGTTGGGCCATATTTATTTGTTTTTGTTTTTCTTATGAAGTTAATAGGGGTATTAGGGGAATTCTATTTTCTATAAAGTTACAAGTATAAATAAGAAATAGTGGGGCAGCTAGAATTAACTAACCGAACCCTTTCTTTCTCTTTTCTCATCTTTTCTTTTCTCTTCTCTCTTCTTATTCTCTTCGGTTCTAGGTTAATCTTTCTTCTTCTTCTCTATGAATCACATAAAAAAACACATTTTTTTCTTGTTTCTTTTATTCAAGTTAGTATAGAGCAAGGCGAAGACAAATTAGGGTTCTCATGTGAGATTGATCGGGTCGGTTGCATGAGAACTCCTTAGGATTAGATGTTCTACAGTAGTGCCAGATTCTTGGAGGTTGTTGGAGTATTGGAAATTGCCCAAGGAATTGAAAGATACTTGGAGGTTGACCGGTAACCAGGAAGAATCAGAGAAAACAGGTGAGTCCAAGATTAGGGCTTTAGTTGAGGTGGCTCTTCTGAGAAAGGTACATTCTTTAGTAAGGCTGAACCTGGTTACAAGCATTTTAAGCCACTCTATGGGTAGTGGTAGATAAACATTTGTCTTCCTTTCTGTTTTCTCCAAGTTTTTCAAACCCTACGATTAGTTTTTGGACTCAAAGACTGATTTTCCAGACTGATGATGAACTGGGTGGTTGATTATTGACTATGGATGTTTTTCTTGGAAGGTGATTGTCAACTAAGAATGAATTATTGATGACTATTCAGGGTTGTGAATGAATTTTGGGTCATTATTTTTCAATTCCTTAGGGTTTTTCAGCATAAAAGAGGGCTTATTTTGGGTTTCTTTCTTGAAGTCTTGACCGGTTAGTGTTCTATATAGAATGGAGAAAATTGGAAGTGACCTGAAAACTCAAGGGAAAGGACTTTTAGGGATTGATAGCATGATTGGAAATTCTTTTCAAGTTACCAGTGTTAGGTTTGGTGGTACCAATTACTCAAAATGTGCCCAATCAGCAATGATGGCCATTGAAGGTAGAGGTAAATTAGGCAATGTGACTGGGGACAAAGAATCTAGCCATTGATGACACATCACATCCCAAATGGGTTACTCCCAACCCCTTAATGTTTCTAGAGCTTACAAGATGAAGTGTGAAGCAAATAATCTCAAGCAAGGGGAGAAACCAATCTCAATTTACTTTGCTACATTGAAATCCCTGTTGCATGAAATTGATCACTTGGAAACAATCGTGGGGGAAAGTCAGAAGGATGTAATAACATATAGAAAGTTGATTGAAATGAACAGAGTGTTTGAGTTCCTAGATGGTCTGAATTCAAATCTTGATATTATAAGACAACAACAACTTACTAGGGAGAGTGTGACATTGTCTCAAGCCTAGTCATTGGTATATAGTGAAGAAAGTAGGAGAAAGATTATGTTACCATTTTAGCCTATGGAATCAAACTTAGCTACAACAAAATCTAAGGTTGGAGGGGAGAAGGAAGGGGAAATGAAGAAAGAAGATAGAAGAGACATTTTTTTGTGATCATTGTAAGAAGTCAAAACATACCAAGGACACTTGTTGGAAATTGCATCATGTTAGTGAGACTTAGAAGTAAGAAGGGAAATGTTAATGTGGTAGTTACTATAGGTAGTGCATCCACTTCCAACAAAAGGAAAACATCCCTAGATGCTTAGCTATTGTTTGGGTTGCCTTGAAACAATTAGAGAATGAAGTCAGTATTTCTAGATCCCCATCTCAGCCATCAGCTACTACATCTGTTACTCCCACTTCAGACTTTGGTCACTCAGGTACAAGAGTTATAGCATATCATACATCTACCCTAGGTAACACTAGACCTTTCTAGGTAATAGATTCAGGTGCTTCTGACCATATGATCAGTTTATCCACTTTGTTTACCACCTATAGCCTATCCTCTAGAAGAGGCAAGGTATTTATTGCTAATGGTTCCCTTGTGCCTACTTCTGGCAAGGGAGGCATTAGACTATCTAATGCCATCTCCCTATCCTCAATTTTTCATATCCCTAAACTTAGTGATGACCTATTTTCAGTTAGTAGTATTATTAAGAATCAAAACTGTTTAATGACATTTTTCCCTGATTGTTGTGATTGGGAGATTATTTGCTTGAGCATCCACAGGGGAAGGAGAGTGAAGTTGGGAGATTATTTGTTTCTCAGTTTTTTAGTTAGGTTATGCTTTGGCATAATCGATTAGGTCATTTGTCTTTTGGGTGTTTGAAGAGTTTGTTTCCTAATTTGTTTAAGTCAACTCAAGTGTCTAGTTTGAGGTGTGAAAACTATGAACTTGCAAAGCAATGTTGATCAACTTATTCTTTAAGCAATAAAAGAAGTAATCTTCCTTTTGAAATTGTGCATAAAGATGTTTGGGGAACACATATTCCTGTTATAGGGGAGTTGCCAAGTGTAGGAAGAGAAGGAAGAAAGAAGAAGAAGAAGAGAAGAGGAAGAAGAAGAGTTATGAGAGAGAGCTTTGGTGTTACTGTTCACACCCAGAATATTCTATTATATGATAAATCTGAAATTACATCCATGTCCCTATAAGGGTGCCCAAATACAAAAAAAAGGAAAAGACAATAATACCCCTAAAGCCAAATACGCATTCTTAACACTCCCCCTCAAGCTGAGCATAGATATCTATCATGCCCATCTTGCTCAAGTTTCTATCAAGCTTTGGCTTGTTGAGACCCTTAGTGAGGTAATCAACAAGTTGATTCTCTGGCCTAACAAAAGACACACATATCTCTCCATTAGCTATATTTTCTCTAATGAAGTGTCTATCAACTTCAATATACTTTGTGCGGTCATGTTGAATAAGGTTATGAACAATGTTTATGATAGCTTGATTATCACAGTGTAGCATCATTGGAGTTTCATCTTGGATCCCAATTTCTAATAACAAAGATTTCAACCATAGCAACTCCAATACACCATGAGCCTTCAGCACTAGATCGGGCAACAATAGATTGTTTTTTGCTTTTCCAAGACACAACATTACCTCCTACCAAGGTGTAATAATCTGAGGTGGATCTTTTATCATCTATAGAACCTTCCCAATCAGCATCAGTATAAGCCTCAACCTTGAGATGTCCCTGGTTAGAGTATAGCATTCCTTTACCTAGACACCCCTTTAGGTAGATGAGAATCCTATTGATAGCCTGCATATGTGAAGTTTTAGGACTATGCATATACTGACTCACCATGCTAACAACATTGGATATATCAGGTCGAGTTAGGCATAGGTAAAGAAGCCAACCAACAAGCCTTTGGTAGACACCCTTGTCTAGAAGAATATCTCCATCATTAGCACTTAATTTATGATTGGAGTCAATAGGAGTTTCAACTAGCTTACACCCTAGTTTCCTAACCTCATGAAGGAGATCAAGGATATACTTCCTCTTTGAAATGAATATCCCTTCCTTTGACCTTGCCACTTCGATTCCAAGAAAGTATTTGAGATTCCCAAGATCTTTGATTTCAAATTCAAAAGAAATGAATGAATTTAGTTGGTTTATCCTATAGTGATCATCTTCAATGACAACAATATCATCCACATATACTATCAACAAAGTGAGTAGGCCATTAATCCTTTGTATAAATAAAGTATGGTCCGCATGTGATTGTGTAAACCTAATTTTGAAAATAGCCTTCCTGAATCTATAAAACCAAGCTCTAGGGGACTGTTTAAGCCCATAAAGAGATTTTCTTAAACGATAAACCTTCCCCTCACTGTTGGGTAAGACTACCCTTGGTGGTAAATCCAGGTATACCTCCTCCTGAAGATCTCCATTTAGGAAATCATTCTTCACATCTATCTGATATAATGGCCATAAATAATGAGCAGCAAGAGACATAATAACTCAGATAGAGTTCATTTTGGCTATAGGAGAAAATGTCTCTTGATAGTCAATCCCATATGTTTGGGTGTATCCTTTTGCCACCAACCTAACTTTATATCTTTCAATTGATCCATCAGCCCGATGTTTAATGGTATATACCCACTTGCAACCCACTAGAACTTTGCCTTCAGGAAGAGGAACAAGCTCCCAGGTATGGTTTCTTAAGAGAGCCTCGATCTCTTAGTTCATAGCATCTTTCCACTAAGGTGATTGAACTGCATCTGAAACATTACGAGGAATAGAAACAAAGGAGATAACAGTAACATAGGCATGATAGAAGGGTGAAAGAGCATCATAAGAAACATATTTAGTGATGGGGTAGGCAATGCATTTCCTTTTTCCTTTTCTAACTACAATGGGAAGGTCAAAGTCAGATTGTGAGACATCAAACTCAATAATAGTATGAGAAGGAAGTTTAGGTGATTTGATTGTTGTGGAAATTGAGCCTTAGGAGTATCCTTCCTTTCGTGCTTTATAAACCATTGTTGCTAGGATCACTGGAGAGGAGGGGGAGGAGGAGAAGGAAAGTTGTTACTACAAGAGGAAGACAAACTAGGAATGTCCATAGAGGTAGGAATAAGAAAACAAAAAGGAGTCTGATCTTCACAAACACTCTCCCTCTGAAGAGAAGGACGAGTGGACTGAAAATATGGAATGGACTCAAGGAGTGTAACATCCTTAGACACGTACCTTAAGCCAGTATGGGGATCAAAGCACTTGTGCCCCTTTTGGACTGGAGAGTGGCCCAAAAAATGCATTTGACAGATTTAGGGTCAAGTTTTAGGTGAGAAGGACTCATGTCATGAACAAAGTAGCTACAACCAAAGACTCTGAGAGGCAAACTGAAAATAGGATCCTTAGGAAACAAAAGTTAATGAGGTCATTGAAGAGAAAGGGATTGTGAAGGAAGTCT